>NW_015165288.1:24853-37042 GCF_001447785.1 Gekko japonicus
AGCAGTTCCTGTCAGAGCTCTCTCAGCCCCACCTACCTCACAGGGTATCTGTTGTGGGGAGGGGAAGGGAAAGGAGTTTGTAAGCCCCTCTGAGACTCCTTTGGGTAGTGAAGGGTGGGGTATAAATCCAATCTCTTCTTCTTCTTCTCCATGAATCTATCTAATCCCCTTTTAAAGCTTTTTTTATTTCTGTGGCCATCACTATATACTCTGGCAGGGAATTCCACATTTTAATCACTCTCTCTGTAAAAAAAATATTTCCTTTTATCCAGCCAGAATCTACTGCCCACCAGCCTTATTTGATACCCTCAAGTTCTAGTATATTGGGAGAGGGCGAAAAAGTTCTCTCTGGCCCATTATGCCCTGACAGCTTACTCCAGAGAATCCAAGCAGTCAAGCCTTTAATTTATGTATTTATTCAAATGTATACCCCACCCTCCCTGCCGAATTTATGTGCCTGCCGTATGCACCATTCTTTTTTTCTCTGGTGTATTCCTGTGTATTTATTTGGCAGCTGCAAACAAAAAAACACAGATTTTTTTCTTAATTGGGGTGGGAACGTCACTTCTGACGTGTAGGGGGGGGGGCGGTGTCTGAAGTGTTTTTAAATGTATGCAATTGACCTAGTGCGGCTGCACAGTGGCAGCCAGCAGGGACCTTCCATGCAAATCCTCGTGGTTCTGGTTTTGTGTGTGCCCTTTGGCGGCAGTTCGTTGAACGAAAGGGAACCGAAAGGAACACAGGCAAAAGGGGGAAATCTGCTCTTGAAACTGACCAGACTTGTCTATGCAATTTGGTGTCTTCCGTCCTTTTTTCCAGCTCCGTCCCACATTGCTTGGGACGGACGATGATTGTTCAGTCTTTCCTTATTCACCCTTGAGAAACTGAACCTTCCATTTTCACGTTCGGTCACTCCAGACTCGTCCATCCTAAATGTCGTCTTTCCACTCCTGTCTGCCCAGTTTCTACAGTTCTTTCCAGCTGTAGTCCTGTCTCTTCCCTTCTTCATGAAAAAAGTCAACGGGAACAAAGAGAGGTGCATAAACCCCAAATATGAATTCTCTTCACTCTCTCTGAGGTGGCCAAGCTGCAGCTAGGCTTTTTAGGGTTGCCAACTCCGGGCTGGGAAATTCCTGGAGATTTGTGGGTGGTGCCTGGGGAGGATAGGATTTCAGAAGGGAAGGGAAAGGAAGGGACCTCAGAGGGGCATAATGGCATAGAGCCCACAGACTCAGAGGGGCATAATGGCATAGAGCCCACCCTCTGACACAGACATTTCCTCCAGGAGAACTCATCTCTGTAGTCTGGAGATTAGTTGAAATTCCAGGATCTCTCCAGGCCTCACCAGGAGGTTGGCAACCATATGGTTTCACCAGCGTAGGCATGCAAAGTGCTTAAACCCAATTACCAGGTGAGCTTGACTGAGCTCTCTTACTTGCATGCAAAGCAGGTGTCAGATTGGATCACCTCAACGGCAGTCCTTAAACTTCAACTTGAGCATCCCATAGAGCAAAGAGCAAGTCTGAGAGGTCCAATTTGCACTGGGGTAAAAGGGAATGTGGGAGGTGGCATTCTTAAGAAGACTGCTCCCTGCACTGGGGGAGCAGAGACTTCTTGGAAGTCACTTCCTGTTTCGAAACAGGAAGTGACATTGTGACACTCTAGGAATTTCAAACATGGTAAAACCTCTATGTTTTTGGAATTCCTAGAACATCGCGAAATCTCTTCCTGTTCTGAAAGAGTAAGTGATGTTCTGGTGCTGTTTCAGCCCCATTTCCCTTCCACTGCTCCATTCAGCAAGCATGGAGGACAGGGAGCATATCACTAGGAGGTCCCCTGCCATTACCAGTTAAACCCTAGCTCCTTGCATTATATACTAATGTGAACCAGGGCCCCCTGTAAATGGTCTTCTCGTGTCAAAGACAAATGCAGTAGAGTCAATCCTGCAATCACGCCTTCTTTGTGAGACCTAGGCCCCTGAGACCTAGCGGGAATTGCTTCAGGTGACTTTGTGTTTGCTGATGACAGGTAGAACTTTTCATTGTTCTTCCACCTATTCCTGAACAAAGGCCTCCACCAGGTTTCTCCTTTGCACCCTGAGAGCCAGTTTGGTGTAGTGATTAGGAGCGCGGACTCTAATCTAGGAGAACCAGGCTTGATTCCCCACTCCTCCACATGCAGCGGCTGGTGTGACCTTGAGTCAGTCATAAGTTCTCTTAGAGCCGTTCTCTCAAGAACAGTTCTCAAAAGAGCTCTCTCAGCCCCACGTACCTTACAAGATGTCTGCTGTGGGGTGGGTAAGGGAAAGGAGATCGTAAGCCACTCTGAGACTCCTTTGGGTAGTGGAGAGTGGGGTATAAATCCAATCTCCTCCTCTTCCTCCTCCTCCTCTTCTTCTTCTTCCAGCTCTTCCACTGTCTGGCTGATGTTCTCATTTCAACACAACAGCAGAGCCAGCTTCCTTCATCAAGCAGCACTCCTTTCTTAAAGATTTGCTGAGTTTTCAGCTTCCAGCATCACACTGAGGTACCGCACTACATCTGGACAGCCTGAGGATGCTCTGGGGCTGCCTGGGACACGCTCATTTCTTGCTGTTCATTGAATCCAATTAAACCATATACCAAAGTCCTTTTCCACTCTGTGTCGAAGCAGGAGACCTTCTGCCACACATATACCGAAGAGACAAATGAAGGTCAAAGCTTGATAGGAGAAGCAAATTCAGGATAGCACTTAGCAGGGCTATTTTTGGGCAGGAACCCACAGGAACGGAGTTCCGGCTGGCTCCCAAGTTGGCCATGCCCAGCAGGAACTCATTAGCATAATAGGCCACACCCAACAGCAGAAACTCATTCGGATTGGCTACAATTAGGGGTGTGTGGCCTAACATGCAAAAAGCCCTGGGTTTTGACAACAAACAAGGTAAAGAGAATAAGAAGCAAAAGGTGGGTGTGGCTGGATGACCACACTTCTGGTAACATGGGGGTGTGGCCTAATATGTGAATGAGCTGTACTGTCAGGGGTGTGGCCCAATATGCTAATGAGTTCCTGCTGTTGGGTATGGCCTATTATGCTAATGAGTTCCTGCTGGGCTTTTTCTACAAAAAATGCCCTGGCACTTAGGAAAGATATTTCGCAAAGAAGACTCCCAGCTCAAGACATGGCAAACAATGCTCCGTGCTCCGGTCACACACACTAAATAATCCACTTTCAATCCACTTTCGGTGCACTTTCCAACTGGATTTTGCCAGTTCACACAGGCCCATGCTGCATCTAGCATTCGCTCCATTCTTTTACCAAACCCACACTGGAATAGAAAAAGACGCGGCTCAAAACCACTTTCAAATACCCCGCTGCCAAACGAAACACTTAGCAAAATCAGTTACTGTGATATACTAAGCAAAGATAAAACTCGTGTTGAATTTTACAATAGATTGGAATGGTAGATAAGTTTTCAGACTTACAGACAGGGGCTGAACAGCAAATTAAGATGTAACATGATGAAGATGTGCAAAGGCAAAACTAAATAACAAGCTAAGGTTAATAAGGTCAACAGTTGTAAAGCAATAAATATGTCAAAATAACAGATAAATGTGTAAAGGTATCTTTTCTAATTGTGGAAAGTAAACTGATACTCTCCATTTTTTCTTCTCGGGCGTGGAGGTCACTTAGCTTTTTTTTTTTTTTGAGGTAAAATATCCCAATATTCCTGGCATTACATTCAGTATTCTAATATACTATTCTGAAAAAGAAATACACTAAAATACAGAGGATGAGTTAGCATATGTAATGAGATAAGAAACCAATAGAAGAAAAACTTACCATCAACTACTCCAAAACCAAAGTAGTGTTGCTGTTTTTTGAAAAAGGCTCAAAAAACATGTTTGGAATATTCAAGGTGTCCTAATAGAACAGTGTGAGATCTACACAGACTTGGGTTTAATATTTAGTGAAACATTGAATTGGAATGCCCATGTAGCTTCTATTAAAACAACAGTAACTAATTGGGAGACATTAGGAGTAATATTGAGATTCTATCGAACTAAAGGGGGTTTCCTAACAGATCCAGCCGTTAAGCTTTTTATTATTAAAGTTGTACCTCACATACTTTATGGGATAGAACTTTGGGGCTGGAAGGAGCAAACATCGACCAGCTTAGAGACATTGCAAAAACTTTTCCTGAGGCGGCTGTTGGTACTGCCAAAGGGTTCACCTGCGGCCCTAATGAGAGCAGAAATAGGCATCCCCTCACGCAGGTGTCAGCTACCTGCCATAGAAGACTGTGTACCAATAGTCCTTCCCCCCCCCCCCCCCCCCCCCGCCCTGCTCGCGCGCCTCCAACGTGTATTGTCTTGTGCCATGCATTCCTGTCTGTAAACGCTAGGCAACGCTTATCTGCAAGGTTAACAGGTGTGTGGAGGAGCCGCTTCGCTTGAAGTATAATGAACTGCTACCGTGTGAAGCTGTAATTGTTTATGATTTAGGAAACGTTGATTCTCAGGCTTTTGAGCGCGAACCTAGGAGTCTGCCCACTCGGCGGGAACCAAGATTATTGGTTAATGTCCTGTTTGAATGTCTTACATTATCCCTTGCCCACCCTGGCCCAGGTATTCTGGACAGTGAACTTGTTCCTGCTCTATCATGGCTTTAATAAAATACTACTTTGTATAAACGTGTATTGGACTTATAGCTGTGGGGAACCGGACAGCAGGGCTCCAGCTCACATAGCGATCCTGAAATCGAAGTTGAAATATCAACCGCTGCCACACGAAACACTCAGCAAAATCAGTTACTGTGATATACTAAGCAAAGATCAAACTCGTGTTGAATTTTACAATAGCATTATTTCCCGATATACTGCGCCAGATCCTCGGGATCTGTGACAATGGCTATACAATGAGGGTGCTCTATTAGACAATATGTTAACAACTCAGTCGAAATCTGCACCATGGTATCAAAGGGTAAAGAAAGATCATTTAAGAGCATCCTACTTGACAGATATCACAGTACACAGTCTAAGAGCGGCATTCACAGAACTTCGCTTTCAGTCTATGCTCACTGAAGTGCTGTCTGGAAGACATTCTAATAAACCACAGGAAACACGCACTTATTTCATTATATGATGATTTGTCCTTTATATTCAGACCTCAGAAGCAGATTTCTATCTGGAATTTTAAGCCAAGTGCACAATTTATCTGATCTTCCTCTTGTTGGATACGAATCCTTTGGTCTCATCCAAGGTAGCACTCTTTGTACTTGCAGCTAGGGAAGTTAGATCCAAGGTGGCCCTTAGAAATGTTTTATAATGAGTTATAAAGTTTCGATACTATCTTTTTATAATTCCAAACTGTTGTAATTTTGACATTTTTGCTGTATAATTGAGTTTTACTCTGAATGTAATGTTTTAAATCATAAACACTCTTTGAATGCAATTTGTATTGTAACGGCGAATGGCCACATACAATAAACCAATCTTATCTTATATATATATATATCCCTGTTGGACTGCGGTGGCTTCAGTGGTTAAGTCGCTGAACTGCAGATTGGAAGGTCAGAAGTTCAGCAGTTCGAGACCCGAGTGCCACATGACAGAGTGAGCTCCCATCTCTGGTCCCAGCTCCTGCCAACCTAGCAGTTCGAAAGCAAGAAATTGCAAGTGTTTTATTTATTTATTTATTTATTTTATTACTTTTATACCCCGCACTCCCCGCGAACGGGCTCAGTAGATAAATAGGTACCGCTTCAATGGGAAGGTAACAGCCTTCCATGCACCTCGGCATCTAGTCATGCCAGCCACATGACCACGGAAATGTCTTTGGACAGAGCTGCCTCTTCAGCTTGGAAAAGGAGATGAGCACCGCATCCCTAGAGTCGGATTTGACTGGCTTTTGAGCAAGGAAAACCAAAACGAAAAAAATATCCCTGTTGAGTCCTGGGGAGATTTTTGTTCCAAGTGTTGTAACAATTTGTAATTCAGCAATTCCCCTTTCCATTCTGTTCCTGGCATAGGGTTTGTCCTGTTTGTCCTATGTCGAGGACCGAAGGGCATTGTTGACATTTAATGGCATATACAATGCTAGAAGATGAGCAAGTGAATGAGCCTCTGATGGTGTAGTTCAGGGCTATTTTTGGGCGGGAACACACAGGAACGGCGTTCCGGCTGGCTCCCAAGTTGGCCACGCCCAGCAGGAACTCATTAGCATAACAGGCCACACCCAAAAGCAGAGACCCATTAGGATTGGCTACATTAGGGGTGTGTGGCCTAACATGCAAAGGAGTTCCTGCTACAAAAAAAAGGCCCTGGGTTTTGACAACAGACAAGGTAAACAGAATAAGAAGCAAAAGGTGGGTGTGGCTGGATGACCACACTTCTGGCAATACGGGGGTGCGGCCTAATGTGCTAATGACCTGTGCTGTCAGGGGTGTGGCCCAATATCCTAATGAGCCCCTGCTATTGGGTGTGACCTATTATGCTAATGAGTTCCTGCTGGGCTTTTTCTACAAAAACAGCCCTGGTGTAGTTGATGTTGTTGGGTTCAGTGATTGTGTTGTCTGGGTGTATGTGGCAGCAAAGTTGGGATCTGGGTTTATTGCAAGCTCTGGTCACAGTATCCATGTCCTCCTCCTCCTCCTCCTCCTCCTCCTTTTCTTCTTCTCTGAACATGCTCCATGCCCCAGTAGGAGTCACCAGAGGTCACCATGACTTTCAGGCATGGGCCCACACGCACACACACTCACACACACAAAAATACAAAATGGATTGTCAGCAAAATGGAAGTAACATGCACGCTCCCATCTAGTTCCCGCTAATAGTTGAGCTGCAGAGTTCTGGAACAGTGGGAATTTCTGAGTTGATTTTGCGGGAAGACCAATGTATAGTGCATTATAGTAGCCTACTCTCAATGTGACGATGATGTGGATCCAGGTGGCAAACATAAAACTTACCCCCACCCCCAAATCCAGAGCAGATCATTAGCCAATCAAATATGTAATGAAAATCTCAGGGGAGACAGCCAGGAGTCAATTTCCACTGCAACCATCTTATCCCCAGATCACCTGGGGCAAATCATTATCCAATCAAATAAGTGCTGCTGTCTCTGAATGGGAGGAGGTATAAGAGTCACCAATCCCCTGTTGAGCTATCTAGAAGAAGAAGAAGAGATTGGCTTTATACCTTCACTACCCAAAGGAGTCTCAGAGTGGCTTCCCCTCCCCACAACAGACACCCTGTGAGGTAGGTGGGGCTAAGAGCTCTCTTGAGAACTGCCCTTGAAAGAAAAGCTCTCAAAGTACTTGTGACTGACCCAAAGTCACACCAGCAGCTGCATGTGAAGGAGTGGGGAATCAAACCCAGTTCTTCTGGATAAGAGTCCGTGCTCTTAACCACTAAACCAAAATGGCTCTCCTAGGCTATCCTGGGTAAAGACCATGCCCCCAATCACATGCACAATTAAATATCTGAAGTTTTGTGTTGTTGTTTTTTAATTTAGACTGGCTGCAACATGGGTCCAATTGAGATGCCACAAGGGAATGAAAGATCTGAACCCTCTCCAGGTTTACTTCCGTGGTTGTCACTGGCTCACATCCATTCCAAAACACATCATCAAATCCGTGCATCAGACCAAACGAGGGGAGGGGGAATCACTGCAAGCGAAATTTCAGCTAGTTCGTTTTTGTCTGACTCTGATTTCCCTGCCTTGGCAGAAACTACAAAGGAGGACAAAGACGAGAAGCCGGGGTTCAGCCCCCAGTCCAGACAGAATCCCGTTTCAACCGAACAAGCCTTCGTTGGCAACTGATGATTACATTTTATCAGCCCTATCCACAATCTTTCTGTGATTAGAACATCATTGTGTTTTAATTATCTCCGAGGAATTCGGCGCTTTGATGTGCTTTATCCACCGTGCGGAAACTGCGGTTCAATTTGAGTGGGTGTTCATGGTTGACGGGGAATTTGCATTAACTCCACCAGGCCTGCAGGGCTGGATTGGCGTGTCAAGAATGACATCATTATAAATATTAATGCGCGCAGCATTCCTGCAACGAAGTGGAAGAGGCCAGATCAGCCAGAACCAAAGGCAGCAAAGAAATTCCAGCAATGACCTATCCTGATGCCATTGTGGAAATTACTTTCAAGTGGGTAGCCATGCTGGTCTGCAGCTGGAGAGCAAGATTCGAACCCAGTAGCACCTTCGAGATTATCAAGATTTCCAGAGTGGAAACTTTTGAGAGTCAAAGCTTGCATTTTTAGCCCTGACCTCGGTAGCCCAGGCAAGCCTGATTGCATCTGATCTCGGAAGCTAAGCAGGACCGACCCTGGCCAGTATTTGGATGGGAACTTGTAGCCAACTAGCGTTGCTAGCAGTGTTCCCTCTAAGCTGAGTTAGTGTGAGCTTGCTCACAGTTTTTTAGTCTCCGGCTCACACATTACTGTCTTAGCTCAGGAAGGATGGCTCCAGATGAAACTAATTCATGCAGCAGCCAAATCGCTCGCTCCCAACTTTAATGCCCAGTAGCTCACAAAGCAGAATTTTTGCTCACGAGACTCCACAGCTTAGAGGGAGCATTGGTTGGAGCCAACTAGGGTTGCTAGCAGTGTCCCCTCTAAGCTGAGTTAGTGTGACCAACTCACAGTTTTTTAGCCTCCGGCTCACACATTTTTGTCTTAGCTCAGGAAGGAGGGCTCCGGAGCAAACTCATTGATGCCGCAGCCAAATCGCTGGCTCAGAACTGTAATGCCCGTAGCTCACAAAGTAGACTTTCTGCTCACGAGACTCCACAGCTTAGAGGGAGCATTGGATGGGAGACCTCCAAAGAATACCAGGTCCGGGAGACCAGAGGCAAGCTATCAAGCCACAACTCTGAACATCTTCCATGCCCCAGTAGGAGTCGCCGGAATTTGCCATGGCTTCCAGGCACTGGCACTGGCACACACACACACACTGCAAAAATACCCAAAAAAAACCATCCCAAATTCAGATCTGACAAAGGGAGCTTTAACTCTTGACAGCTTAGACCCTGGAGATCTTGTTGGTCTAAATGCTGCGACTGGACTTGCATCACGGAGACTGTGTTCGTTGCTCTTCCCCAAGTCACATGGGGGCAATGGGGCCTCCACACAAAGACGAACCAGTCACACGCCCAATTTCCAACCAACATGGCCGGTTGTCCTTTTTTATGAAGTGGTATGGGGGGGCTAGGCTGGCCACATCCCCTGGCACACCTCCTATTACTCCATCCCCCAAAACATACTGATTGGACCTGGGGTCAAGAGGGAAGGGTCTAAGGGGGTGGTCAATATTCAGATCTAGCAATCCTGGGCAAGATGGTAGAACCTGGAGTGAAGATGACTCATGCGGCCAGAGTCATTGTCTTGGACATTCCTTGATTGTCTTATGGTGGCTGCTTCAATTAGGTGCGGCTGGGTGGGGGGAAGGGGATGTTGCCTGCGTGCAGAGAAGGAAACTCCACATGGAGTTTGAATCCTTTGTTTCAGGTCTTCTGCCTTGGCATGGCTGACTTTCAGTGCTTCACGTGGCTAGGGAGCTAGTTCCTCTTACAGCAGGTAAGAGAATAGATAACCTCTGAAACCATAGGCACATCATCTCACAGGAAGGCTTCCTTCTTCTGTGTGTGTGTCCAGGGCTCTTTTTGTAGAAAAAGCCCAGCAGGAACTCATTAGCATAATAGGCCACAACCAACAGCAGGAACTCATTAGCCTATTAGGCCACACCCCTGACAGCACAGCACATTGACATATTAGGCCACACCCCCATGTTACCAGAAGTGTGGTCATCCAGCCACACCCACCTTTTGCTTCTTATTCTGTTTACCTTGCCTGTTGTCAAAACGGCCAGGGCTTTTTTTGTAGCAAGAACCCCTTTGCAAGTTAGGCCGCACACCCCTAATGTAGCCAATCCTAATGAGTTCCTGCTGTTGGGTGTGGCCTATTATGCTAATGAGTTCCTGCTGGGCGTGGCCAACCTGGGAGCCAGCAGGAACTCCATTCCTGTGCGTTCCTCCCCAAAAAGAGCCCTGATTGACATCATCTTTGGGTCACTACACAATTCAGTCCCTTTTTGCGCACTACTGGCACAGTCCAAGTCTTAATATCGCTAATAAGCGCCTTGCAGGGCAACAATGGATCACAATCTATCTCCATGAATGAGACTGACAATAATATAGAAAGGCTGCCTGGAGTTTAGTGATGTCATCAGAGGCCAGCATGAATGAACAAACAGACCCATGAATGAGACTGGGGGAAACCCACTGGGACCGAGTCCCCTGGGCTTGAAAGGAGATGGCGATTCAATGCCGCTTGTTTCGAGGGAAAAGCTCTCCATCTGGTTCTGAGTCAGTCCTGAAACGAGTTAAGAGCCCTACGCTTGTTAGCTCTTCACAGTCCAATAATCCGCCTTCAAGAGCCGACATGGGGAAGACAGGCCCGTTGCACCGAGATGCCGATCGGCCTTCGTAGCAGCTAAAAGCGGCCGCGTCACTCTGAACAAGCGGCTGTAGTGGGAACACACAGAGGCCTGTGCAAAGGTAAAGGCTTTGAGACAAGGAAGGAATTGAAATTCTCTCCCCGAGTAGCATCGTACTTTAATTTCATGCCACATTAGGACAATTGGCTCACAGCGCTCGACTGGCAAAGCGGCACATTATGGTTTGCGCTGTCGCGGCCGATAGAGCCGGGAGGCCCAGGGTCTCTATAAACCTGATTAAATAGCAGGGTGGGGAAATTTGATGAATTCAGTCTCTCTCCATGGATCAAGGCCTGATCCAGTCTAGGGGGAGAGCCCCTCCCATCCCCACCCCTCCCACCCACTTTCTCTCCCCTTCACTGCTCTTTCAGTGGAGCGCTGCAGAAACTATGGGTGTGACGGCACCTTCCTTTTATTTTGTGTGGTTTTATGTGATGTCGCTTTAAATTTCTTGTTTCTTTCTCTCACTAAAAGTAGCTATCGCTGCCACCAGGGATTTAATTCCAGTCTTTAATTAACCTTTCCCACAGTACTCTGCCCAAGCTCTAAGGCTCCTTCGTTGGACTACGTGGTTTTGAGGATAAGACTCTGGGGTAGTGATCACACGCATAATTAGCTGCACCATAGGCACAAATGCCGGGCGGATTTAAAGGGCGCGATCAGATGCAAACATCTGCCCAGCGTCCCGCACCCGCTGACAACCCATTTTGCTCCGCCGCAGAACTGGAGTAAAAAGACACTGGGGAAAGTCCAGTAGCAAACGGGTTGCTACGGGCCACAGACGGACTTTCCCCTGTGTGATCGCTCCAGCATGTTCTCATGGCGTTGGGATGGTCTGATTAGGCCATCCCAACTCCATGACGTTGTTTTTTCCCCACTTCTCAGTATGCGCATCATTGCATACTGCCGTAGGAAGCCCTCAATGCGGAGATGCAATTCATTGATCCTCCATTTAAGCGAATCGAAAACAAACAGGGGAGTGAAACCCCGACTCGCCCGCGATAGCTTCTGATCACGCAGTGGCGGGCTGTGCCCACAGCTTCAAAGAACTGTGTGATCGTGCAACTGCGGGTCAATTTCCTCCAGGGGTAAATAGCCTCACTTACCCCGCACATTATCTCATGCGTGTGACCACAACCCAAGTTAACAATAAACAAGTTGAAACTTTATTGGTAAAGGTAGCGTGTTGTTTACAAGATGTGGCTTAGTACAATCATCCCCCCTTTTACTCAGGTCTCTGTCAGCTTTTCCCCTCACACTCTTAAAATACTCTGGCGATATTAGATTTTTCCTGATATGCTCCCTCAAGTATATTTCCTTCCTCCTTTAGACTCGTAATGCCTTCCACAGCACTTCTATACAGGGGTCATTTCGTAGAAAAAGAGCTAGGGGAACTCATTAGCATAACTCATTAGCATATGGAACACTCCGCCTTCTCTCTCTCCACACACACACACCTCTCCTAGCTCCGCCCACACACTCTCAGTCATCTCTCCTTATATATAATTGAATAGTGGGTGCCAAAGTTCTAATTCTAAAATGCACTCCCTTAGTGTATGGCTGATGATACTGCTCCTCAGCATATATCGCCACCAATCAGAAGGCAAAGCCCGGGTCCCGCCCACACCACAACTGCTGCGACTGTTTGTGCAGTCCCGCCCAGCGTTTCAAGGTCTTTTGCATATGGAAGCTGATTGGACTTCACTCC
>NW_015165288.1:37443-37570 GCF_001447785.1 Gekko japonicus
ACCCAGTTCTGCCAAATTAGGGTCTGGGCACTTAGCCACGACACCAAACCACTTACGTCCGCGCACTACCACTACACCACAGGAGGAGGAGATTGGATTTATACCCCGCCCTTCACTACCTGAAGGA
>NW_015165288.1:39179-50651 GCF_001447785.1 Gekko japonicus
AGTTTGGTGTAGTGGTCAGGAGTGCAGACTCTAATCTGGGAGAACCGGGTTTGATTCCCCACTCCTGCACATGCAGCTGCTGGTGTGACCTTGGGCAAGCCATAGTTCTTGGGAAAAGAGCAGTTTCTGTCAGAGCTCTCTCAGCCAGCGCCTCCCTTTGCCCCGCTTCTACTGGTCAATTTCCCACTCAAAGCCGCACGGCCACATTTTGACCCGCAGCTTCGCCCAATTTTCCCCGCGGTTTCGTGATCCTGTTTTTTGAGGATCACGAAACCACAGGGAAAATTGGGCAAAGCCGCGGGTCAAAATGCAGCCGTGCAGCTTTGAGTGGGAAATTGACCAATAGAAGTGGGGCAAAGGGAGGCATGACCGCGGCACAGCTCTTGTGTGAAATCGGTCAGGGTGTCTGTTGTGGGGAAGAAGAAAAGAGAAGAGATTGGATTTATACCCCGCCCTTCACTTGGAGTCTCAGAGTGTGAGATGATGTGAAGGACCTCCGCCTGAGACCCTGGAGAGCTACTTCCAGTCTGAGTAGACAAGACGAAGAAGAGAAGAAGAAGAAGAGATTAAATTTATACCCCGCCCTTCACTTGGAGTCTCAGAGCGGCTTACAAACTCCTTTCCCTTCCCCTCCCCACAACAGACACCCTGTGAGGTGGGTGGGGCTGAGAGAACTCTGACACAAACGGCTCGTTTCCAAGGACAGCTGTGCCAGAGCGTGTGACTGACCCAAGGTCACATCAGCAGGTGCAAGTGGAGGAGTGGGGAATCAAACCTGGTTCTCCCAGATCAGAGTCCGCACACTTAACCACTATACCAAACTGGGAGGGAAAGGAATTTGTAAGCCGCTCTGAGACTCCCTTGGGTAGTGAAGGGCAGAGTATAAATCCAATCTCTTCTCTTCTTCTTCTGTTGGAGGGTACTAAATGTTTCACAAAGTTACTTGGACAAATTATTGGGGACTGTGGTTTATACTGCTGTGGACAGCTTGCTGCAACTAGGATCCCACGATGGGATTTTGCATCATTCAATGTGTCGTCAATTATTGTGTTAATACTTAGGCTTTGCTTTGGTTCAGTTTTAAACTTCTGTTTCATTCTACAACCCTAACCCTGTTGCGTCATCCGTTGAATGTCCCCTCTTGTTGACCATATTGATTTGTGGGCAAGGGTCAGCGATAAGGCACACCTGTCCTGATTCGGGCCCACATTTCCAGACTCTGTAAACATCTGGATTGATCAGTGACTCTGATCTACTAAGAGTCCTGACCTTTGCACATCCTGTACCTATGAGCATTTTAAAGCTAAGGGTAGCTCGTTAATTATTGTACTATGTAAGCATCCTTAAGACATCCTCCCTAAAGTATCTGGTTTCCCCTGTTTCTGTACGTGCAAGCCCCAGCCTCACCTCACGGTGGTTGGGGGGGGGCGCAGAGTGTATATAAAATAAACTATTGCTGCCTTGAAAGGCAGACAGATTTCTCTACCCTCAAGAGAGCTGTCTCGTGTGATCCCTTCATTGATTCACTCTTAAAAATTGATCAAACCTTGCTTCAGTCTTCTGCAACCTAGACACTCTGTGCATGCCACAGTCTTGATGAGATCATTCCTCCCCCTGATAATTCTATGGTAAACAGCAGTGCTCATTCGGTGTTGGGATCTTGTTTGGGGGGCCCACCTTGCACCCAATGGTAAGTGAAATATGGGGATGCCAGCCTCTAGGTGGGACCTGGGGATCCCCCAGAATTACAGCTCAATGGATGCTTTGGAGGGTGGAATCTACAGCCTTGAACCCTGCTAAGCTTCCTGTCCTCCCCAGGCTCCATCCCCAAGTTTCCAGGAGTTTCCCAATCTCGAAGTGGCAACCCAACCCCCACCTGTGGCTGCGTGGGCCCAGCAACCCCAGGTGAAATTGACAACATTATATTTTCTTGACTCTCCTGTCCAGTATCTTGGCTGCTGTTGAATCCCTGCAATGCTGAAAGGATATATATATATTTTGCAGCTGATGCCATGGCCAATGGAACCTCTGTTTCTATGACTTACTTTGGGGTCTATTTGACCCCAACACTGGCTTCGTAAAGTGATTGGTGGTTGTTGTTGTTTGCTCAGTTGAGCAAACGTCACATAAATAAGGTGTGCGGCACGACGCCATCGCGTTTATCCTTTCCCCACCTCTGTTCTGCTTCTTGCCAAGAAACGCTGTTGCCGGGGAGATGCAGATGTAGGTCAACACATCTTATAGGTTTCCACATGGCCCTTTGCTTTCGGCTCTCAGCAACCACATTTGACGGCACGGGTGGCGCGAGTGTAGCGCCAACCTCCTTGCAGAGCTGTGTTCAAGCATGTGCCGCCAGTCATCGCTGGCGCCACCCAACGTATTGTGCTTTGCTATGAAGAACAGCACCGGCCTAATTCAGCAAGCCTATCGGTCAGAGAGGGACAGACTGAACATATGAAACTGCCTTATACTGAATCAGACCGTTGGTCCCTCGAGGTCAGTATCATCTCCTCGGACTGGCAGTGGCTCTCCAAGGTCTCGCGCTGAGGTCTTTCACATCACCTGCTACCTGATCCTTCACTGTGTCAGCTAAGCTGCCATGAGTCTGGAGAGGCTTCCTAATTGCTTTGCATTCCTTCCCATGCGCTTAATTGCTTCGCAGCTGCAACGCTCATCTGTAAAGAGTTACTGGAGGAGATTGTGGTGTCTACCTTCCGTGGGAGCTTCTTCGTTCCCAGCTTCGCTACCGTTAGGGGCTCTTGCAATCTCCCGCGTGCGGGAGTCCACCTAATTGGGTATTGCTGGGGGGGTGCATACGAATGCCCTATATCCTATTAAGCGCACAGGTAGCCAGCCATTCCTAACAGTGTTCATGTTACTGCATCTATGGCTTTTCAATAAAAGTAAAACCTTCCTGGAAGCGTGTACTTGGTTGTTTTGCTGTGGGTCCTGACATTCTGCTCTACCCCTGAGCCATGGCCCCTCCTGCAATTCAGCATAAAGATGTCCCAAATCAATTGGGATGCCGGGGGTGGAGGTCTAGGATCACAGACTCACAGAGTTGGAAGGGGCCATAGAGGCAATCTAGTCCAACCCCCTGGCTCGATGCAGGGTCAGCCTAGAGCATCCCTGACAAGTGTTTGTCCAGCCGCTGCTTGAAGACTGTCAGGGAGGGGGAGCTCACCACCTCCCTAGGCAGCTGATTCCACTGTTGCACAACTCTGACTGTCAAAAAGGTTTTCCTAATATCCAGCTGGTACCTTCCCGCCCTTAATTTAAATCCATGATTGTGAATCCTCTCCTCTGCTGCAAAGAGGACCCCCTCCCTGCCCCCCTCTAAGGGACAGCCCTTCAAAGACTTCAGGAGAGCAATCCTGTCCCCCCTCAACCTCTTCTTCTCCAGACTAAATCCAATCTCCTCCTCCTCCTCTTCTTCTTCTTCTTCCTCTTCTTCGCCATCCTGTCCCCCCTCAATACCTGATTTATTCTGTCTACATCCTATTTGAAGTGAGGCCTCCAGAATCGCACACAGGACTCCAGGTGCGGCCTGACCAAAACGGCATACAGTGGGAGTATAACACCTTGCAATTTGAATGTTATGCCTCTGTTGATACCTGCCAAGACTGCATTAGCCTTTTTCGCCACTGCATCGCACTGACTGCTCATCGTTAGCTGTGTCCAAATCCTGCCGCAGCCCTCAAAGCTGTTTCTCAAGGGTGCAAGCCAAATCAGTAGGCAAGGATGCCGACCCCTCCTCCTTAAT
Source organism: Gekko japonicus (assembly GCF_001447785.1). Taxonomy (NCBI): domain Eukaryota; kingdom Metazoa; phylum Chordata; class Lepidosauria; order Squamata; family Gekkonidae; genus Gekko; species Gekko japonicus. The sequence goes on from NW_015165288.1 coordinate 42,943, forward strand.
GAGCTATACCTCCCCTCTTTTTAAAAAACTAAGCTGCAATTCAGCAGAACGTCTCTGTTGTGCCACCGTGTTAAGCCACTGCATTTTACCCAGCCAAGCGTTTATCGTACCAAGAAGAATCGCAATGGAATCTCAGCATGTGTGAACATGTGCCCGTAAAGGGGCCTTTCCCCTGACCTGGATGGCCCAGGAAGGGTTGGCAGGTCCCCCTGCCATCGCAGCAGGGGGATTTGGGGGGGCTTTCTGGGGGTGGGTGGGACATTGCACGGGACGGCCCCAGCACAATGACATCATCTGGAAGTGTCGTCGTTGTGTTGGCAACGCTGCGTGCAACGCTCTGGTTTCTGGGCAAAAACTCTATGGGGGTGGGGTTTCCTCTGCTGGCCAAGTGGCCGGCAGCTAATCTGAGCCCCCCCAAAAGTGGGGGGACCCCCACTGGGTCCCGGGGACTGGCAGGCTAGCCCAATTTTGCCAGCGCTCGAAAGCTAAGCAGGGTCGGTCCCGGATAGTGCTTTGTTGGGAGACCACCAAGGAAGTCCAGGGTTGCTATGCAGAGGCAGGCCATGGCCAACCACCTCTCCTTGTCCCCTGCCCAGAAAACAATATGGGGTTGCCCTAACTTGGCTGCAGTTTGACAGCACTCTCCACCACCAAACGGATCTTCGAGGCGTAGGGTCACCAGACCCCGCTAGTGGAGGTGGGGCTCCCCCGCCGCCTGGCCCTACCCCGATCAGCTGGCTGGTGGGGGGCACCTTCCAGGAGAAAGCAGAAGGCCTAGGCCTCATCACGGCGTTGCAGGGGAAGTGACATCATCACACCAATGACGTCCGAGTGACACTCTGTTGTTTGGGTAAAAAATGGTAGAAGCCAATTTTACCACAGAGTTTTTGCCCAAATACCAGAGCATCATCCGGGCTGCCACTGGCGTGATGATGTCACTTCCTGTGCAGCACTGGCAATGAGGCCTAGGCCCTTCTCTTTCTCACTGTGGGTGATGTCCCACAAGCGCTGCTCCACGCTCACTCTTCTCTTTGGCCCGATGATATGTGTCAATTTCACACAAGCTGCTGCGCGGCCGCATTTTGCCCCGCAGCTTCATGCAATTTCCCCCCGCGTCTACTCAATCCTGGTTTTTTGAGGATTGAGTAGATGCGGGGGAAATCGCGTGAAGCAGCGGGGCAAAATGCGGCTGTGCAGCAGCCTGTGTGAAATTGACATGTATCATCAGGGCAAAAGGGAGGAGGGAGCGCGGAGCAGCGCTTGTGGGAAATGACCCGGAATTAATCCAAAATTGGTATAAATGGTATAATCTCAGTTACCAATGAGCAGCAGATAATAGCAACACCCAGAGCACGCCCCGTCTGATGTCCTCCTCAATCTCGAATGGTACAAAAGGAAGTTCTTCTACTTCTCTCGGCCGCGTGCAGCAGCTTTGTGAAATTGACACCTACCATCGGGGCAAAAGGGAGGAGTGAGCGCGGAACAGCGCTTGCGGGAAATCACCCTGTAAGTCTCCCCATTGGAAGGACCTGGCGACCCCGTCATGCCGTGATGTTTATCCTGCGAATCACATTACTGCAGACGATCCTCGCAGGAATCTATGATCATAGGAAACCATTGCTTCTGACACTGTATTAGGCACAAGAACACTCAATCAAGGCAGTTGGAGATTGGAGCTGTCATTACCCCAACAAACCAATTTCATCTACACTTCTGAGTTCATACCATAAGACAGTGCAGACAAATGTATCAATGGGATGTTTTCGGTGTATCTGTTTTCTGACGTTGCCCCAAGCCTTTGTGATCGGGACAGTCCTAAAGTGTGCAAGCCCTGGGCACAGGGACGGCCCAGGCTAGCCCGATCTCGTCAAATCTCGGAAGCTAAGCAGGGTCGGCCCTGGTTAGTGTTTGGATGGGAGACCTCCAAGGAATACCAGGGTTGTGACTCAGAGTCAGGCAATGGGAAACCAGCTCTGAATGTCTCTTGCCTCAAAAACCCAGTAGAGGTCACCGTAAGTCCACTGTGACATGCCGGCAAAAAGGGCGACAAAAAGCTCGCAAAACTAAATGTCCCTCCTTCGCTCTCTCTAACCTGCCTTATCTTTTACATTTTCATCCCACACTCCTTCCAAAGAGCTCAGGGTGGCACGGATGGTTCCCCCCTTATCCTACTAAACAACCCAGTAAGGCAGGTCAGGATGAGAGAGAATGGAGCCAGATTACCCAGCAGGCTTCATGACTGAGTAGGGAATTTGAACTAGCATCCTAGCCTGACATTTTAACTATGACAGCACTCGGACACACCCATCCTAGCTACATACAGATAAAGCATATATGCTGTATTAGTCAGAGACTGCTTACTATATATTCCCCTGGGGGGGGAGGGGGGAGGAGGAGATTGGATTTATACCCCCATGCCCTTCACTACCCAAAGGAGTCTCAGAGCGCCTTACAATCTCCTTTCCCTTCCCCTCCCCACAACAGACACCCTGTGAGGTAGGTGGGGCTGAGAGAGCTCTTGACAGAAACTGCTCTTTTTCAAGAACAGCTCTTATCAGAACTATGGCTTGCCCAAGGTTATCCAGCAGCTGCATGTGGAGGAGTGGGGAATCAAACCCGGTTCTCCTAGATTAGAGTCCACGCTCCTAACCACTGCACCAAACTGGCTCTACTTACTTTGAGTTGGCAACCCATAGTCGGAAGGTCTAATTACTTCAGCGCGACTGGATTGCAGGATGTAGCCATTACCACAACACAATGGTGGAAAGTGCTGTCAAGTCACGGCTGACTTCTGGTGACCCCCGTAGGGTTTCCAAGGCAAGAGGCGTTCAGGGTGATTTGCCATTGCCTGTCTCTGCATCGTGACCCTGGTATTCCTTGGAGGTCTCCCAGCCAAATATTAGCCAAGGCTGACCCTCCTTAACTTCTGAGATCTGATGAGGTCAGGCGATCCAGGGCTATCCAGGTCAGGGCTTATTCAACTTCCTAGTTAGCTTTAAATAGTTGTCAATTTTTAAAGTGTTCTAAACTTTCTCGGTCTTTTAATGCAATTCCGAATCTGCGCTAGCAGGGGAGTGAAAAGTGACAAGGTAGATCTGCTCCACATTAGTTTGTTTACGAAAGCAAGCCTTTAAAAATAGGGAGACGGCTCGGGAATGATGAAAGAACGAGAGCTCGAGAACGAGTCTTTTCTCGCATTTATGGAAGGCTTGTTGCTACGGGGGTTGGGTTGTGTTGTGTTTTTTTTTTAAAGATCTCTCTTTGAAAGCTGTCATTTCTCTAAGTAGAAAAGAAAATGCATTTCCCTCCCCACTTTGTGTAAACCGTAATTTCCCACTGTTCTCGCTGCAAATTCATAATAGAAGTTGCAAAGAGAGAAAACGCATCTCGGAACTCCAAAGCGCTATTGTCCGCTCGCCACCAGGGAAGGAGTGAATGGGCAACTCGGCTTCTGAAATACGTTGGGTTTTTTTTTAAGCCCCTGTTGTTTGAGATGCCATTGTCGGATCGGTTTCCATTTCAGAGGGTCAAGCCTTTATTTGTTCGAATCTGACGCAGATAGCAGCTGGCGGGTAGCCACGAAGCCCGGGATGGCAGAAACGGCCGAGCCAGTGGGACGCCACTTTGCCGGGCTTTTCGAAGCGCTTGTCAAACCGTGACAGTGATGAATACCAGCAATAATTTAATATTGCTCGATGCGTGGTGGTGTTAACAGCAATATTTCAAGTAATGCTATTAATATCATGATGCATTAGGAGCCACGTGGCTCTCAAAGACTGTAGGCCTCAGCAAATTAGAAGCACCAGCGTGAGGAACACTTGGAGCATTAGATGCATTACAGTTCTAGACCAGCTTAACTCTTGGTGGCTTTTCCCCTCGCCCTCAAGGAATCTTGGGAGCTGTAGTTGAGCAAGGTGCTGAGAATTCAACGTTAGAGGTGTTTATGGTCTCCCACACATGTAGGACTACAGTTCCCAGAGTTCCCAGGGACAAGAGGGACTCACTGAGAAACTAGTTCCACTTGGGTGTCAGGTCCCCCCAGCAACAACGAAGTACACGCTTGTAGAAAGGTTTTACTTTTACTAAAGCTAAAGGTGCATTGACAGGAACACTGTTAGGAATAACTCGGAATCAAAGAGCATGTCAGGATATAGTACATTCAAATCAGCAGGACCCAATTGCGGGAGTTCCCGCGCACGGCAATAGGCCTGGGAACTAACGGTACTAAGAAGCATAACAGGTCAAACTTCCCACGACTCATCCCCGGATAACTCAAGCAACCTCTACAGCAGGTCTCCTCCTGCGGTCTTGAAAGATAAGTGGTGCTGCGGCAAAGCAATTAAGCGCAAGGAAAGGAATGCGCATGAAAGTGAAAGTAGAAAACAAAAACACTTGGCAGCTTGCTGACATTGGGTAGCTGCATTAGTCTAGAATGCCAGCAATTGCTGACATTGGGTAGCTGCATTAGTCTGTAGTAGAATGCCAGCGAGGTGTAGTAGTGCTTAAAGTGCTGGAATAGGATATGGAAGCCGGCGTGGTGCAGTGGTTAAGAGCGGTGGACCCTAATCTGGAGAACCGAACTCGATTCCGCACTCTTCCACATGAAACCAGTTGGATGGTCTTGGGCCTCATCAGTGGCTCAGGGTCAACGCCAATCCAAAGGGACTTTTCCCCTTAATAAACAAAGATTCCTACCAGCCAAGGTGGATTCGAATGACAAAGATTAACTTAGTAAAAATGAGTCTCTCGCCTGAGGATTTATTGGCACAAAAACAGCACACAGGCGAGAAGTATAATTAAACAAAGGATTTGTGATCTAGAGCGCCAAGAGGATTTAAATCGCATTCCCTCCTTTCTGCTCCAAAACGACTCCAGATACGTAATGAAAATGGCTAAATATCTGACTTATCTGGATGTGCCACCCTATAGAAAAGCTTTTACCCTGGCTCGTTGTGGGGCTATTCCCTCTAAGGTCCTAGAGGGAAAATATAAAAAGATAATATATGAAGAGGAGCTGCGGTGGCTCAAGTGGTTAAGACGCTGAACTGCAGGCTGTGGAAGGTCAGTAGTTCAGCAGTTCGAGACCCGAGCTGCCGCAGCTCCTACTCAAAAGCCTGGCAGAAGAGCTCCATCTTGTTGGCCCTCTTTTGCATTGGACTAACCTTTTTTTTTTTAGTGGGAGCTGCGGTGGCTCAAGTGGTTAAGACGCTGAACTGCAGGCTGTGGAAGGTCGGTAGTTCAGCGGTTCGAGACCTGAGTTGCCGCATGACGGAGTGGGCTCCCGTCTCTAGTTCCAGCTCCTGCCAACCTAGCAGTTCGAAAGCAAGAAACTGCAAGTAGATAAATAGGTACCACTTCGGTGGGAAGGTCACAGCGCTCCGTGTGCCTCTGCGTTTAGTCATGCCGGCCACATGACCACAGAAATGTCTTCGGACAGCACTGGCTCTTCGGCTTTGAAACATAGATGAGCACCGCAACCCTAGAATCGGACTCGACTGGCTTTCGAGCAAGGGAACCTTTACCTAACATATGAAGACAGGTGCTGCCCATGTTCTTTGGGAGAAGTGGAATCAATGCCCCCATATGTTCTTCCGCTGCCCCTTTCATCAGGTTTATAGGGATAAGCTTATCTCCCCCCTCTTAGGTAGGCCAGCACCTGATGCGGATAGTGCTGATCTAGGGAGACTTCTGATAGAGGAAAATCAGCAAAACTCCAGACAAGTAGCTAAATTCTGCTTGCAGCTGGTAAAATCCCACAATAAAAACCCTCAGTCACCGTTTGCATGACGTATTAGTTTAGTTTTAGACATTTTCATAGTTATTCTGATATAATGGACTGTTAAACTTTTTATTTTTTAACATTTTAATGGTTTTAAGGTTATACGTCTAAATATATATTTTTAAACTGAAAGTTCGTCTGTTTGTATTTAACAAATATGTACTATTTTGACAAATGGCCTTTGACCGTAAATAAATATAATTCATTATGTTCATTATGTTCTTGGGCCAGTCACAGTCCTTTCAGAGCGCTCTCAGCCCAATAAAATAAGTCTAGCTCGTCACCTAGTGGCGCATAACGCTAAGAGTTAGAACTTAAGGCTGCCAGACAATCTTAGGATCTCCTGGCTGTACTACACATGATGCAGAGAATAGTTACAAGAATGGGCACAGTAATAAGACCAATGAAAAAAGGAAAAAGAACTGTGACAATTTAGCACTTGGTAATATATTCATAAATCATAATATACAATTGTTTGTATTTAACGAATATGTACTATTTTGACAAATGGTATTTGACCGTAAATAAATATAATTCATTATGTTCATTATGTTCTTGGGCCAGTCACAGTCCTTTCAGAGCGCTCTCAGCCCAATAAAATAAGTCTAGCTCGCCACCTAGTGGCGTATAACGCTAAGAGTTAGAACTTAAGGCTGCCAGACAATCTTAGGATCTCCTGGCTGTACTACACATGATGCCATACGATGCTGCTGCTGCTGATGATCTAGGAAATCCAGGTTCGAACCCCCACTCTGCCATGTTAACTTGCTGGGTGACCATGGGGCCAGTCACTTACTCTCAGCCTAACCTACCTCACAGTGTTGTTGTGAGGATAAGACAGAGGAAAGAACGACGTAAGCCATTTTTGGTCCTCATTGGGGAGGAAGGCAGGGTGTAAATGAAATAACTAAATAATTAGTAGCAGAACAAAAATCAAATCCAGAAGCACCTTAAGAGACCAGTGGAATTTCCCAGGGCATCAGTTTCTTTTCTCTGGAAAGGCAGCAGATACATTCTCTAAACAAAATTTTAAAATTTAAAGAAGAAGAAGAAGAAGAAGAGTTGGATCCATACTCCGCCTTTCACTCGGAGTCTCAGAGTGGCTTACAATCTCCTTTCCCTTCCCCTCCCCACAACAGACACCCTGAGGCAGGTGGGGCTGAGAGAGCTCTGACACAAACTGCTCTTTCAAGGACAGCTCTTGTCAGAACTGTGGCTTGCCCAAGGTCATCCAGCCACTGCAAGTGGAGGAGTGGGGAATCAAACCCAATTCTCCCAGATTAGAGTCCACACACTTAACCACGACAACAAACTGGTTCCCAGCTTAACTAGGCTGGGGGGAGCTGTCCTTATTCGGGACTCATTGAATCCAAGATGGCAGGCAGTTTTCAATCTGAAAAATGCCAGATGGAGGGGGAGGGGGAGACTTAAGGCCTCTAGTTCAGTGTCACCATCCTGTTCTGGATCTTCCTTCCCCTTCCTCCCTAGTAACTGCTTTTTAAGTTCAAACCAACCCTTCAGGGGATCTGCTTTGGAAATTCTATCATAACTCGTTGGCTGGCCTTAACGTAATGGTGGACAGTGCTCTTGAGGCACAGCTGATGGCAACCCCATGGGGGGGGGGTTCAAGGCTAGGGACATGGAGAGGTGGTTTGCCATGGCCTGCCTCTGTTTAACAACCTTGGACTTCCTTGGTGGTCTCCCCTCCGAGTACTAACCAAAGCCAATCCTGCCTAGCTTCTGAGATCTGGCAAGATCAAGCTGTGTGTGAGAGAGAAAGTGTTCAGTCAGTTCCAACTCATGGCCACCCTGTGATAGAAGAATGAGGAGGAAGAGGAGGAGAGGGGGAGGAGGGAGGAGGAGGGAGGAGGAGGAGGAGGAGGACTCTTTTTGTTGTTGTTCAGTCACACAGTCCAGTCCGACTCTTCGC
>NW_015165288.1:51146-51945 GCF_001447785.1 Gekko japonicus
AGGACGTCCTTCTTCACCCAAAGAGTGATTAACACTTGGAATTCACTGCCACAGGAAGTGGTGGGTGCTACAAGCATGGATGGCTTCAAAAGGGAATTAGATAAGCATATGGAGCAGAGGTCCATCAGTGGCTATTAGCCACAAGGTATAGCTAGGGGCTCTGGGGCAAGTGATGCTCTGTCTTCTTGGTGCTTGGGGGGGTCAACAGTGGGAGGGCTTCTAATGTCCTGGCTCCACTGCTGGACCTCCTGATGGCACTGGTATTTCTGGCCACTGTGTGACACAGAGTGTTGGACTGGATGGGCCTTTGGCCTGATCCAACATTGGCGTCTCTTATGTTCTTATGTTATGTTCTTACGATTTATACCCCACCCTTCACTACCCAAAGAAGCCTCAGCAGCAGCTGCATATGGAGGAGTGGTGGGGAACCAAACCCGGTTCCCCCAGATTAGAGTCTGCGCTCCTAACCGCTACACCAAACTGGCTCTCATGCTACCATGAACAGCCTTGCTCAGGTCTTGTGAACTGAGGGCCCTCATGGCTTCCTTGATAGAGTCAACCCATCTCTTCTTGGGTCTTCTCTTTTCCGGCTGCCTTCAACCTTTACTAACATTACTGTCTTTCCCGTGACTCTTTTTGTTGTTGTTCAGTCACACAGTCGAGTCCGACTCTTCGCGACCCCATGGACCAGATCACGCCAGGCCTTCCTGTCTTCCGCCGTCCTCTGAAGTTTGGTCAATTTCATGTTCGTTGCATCTCTGACACTGTCTAACCATCTCATCCTTTGCCGTCCCCGTCT
>NW_015165288.1:52113-52738 GCF_001447785.1 Gekko japonicus
GATGTACTCTGCATATAAATTAAATAAGCAAGGTGACACTATACATCCTTGTCGTACTCCTTTTCCTATGCTAAGCCAATCAGTTGTTCCATATCCAGTTCTAACTGTTGCTTCTTGACCCTTATACAGGTTTCTCAGGAGACATGTGAGGTGGTCTGGTACTCCCATCTCTTTACTCTTTACTTTAGAGTCCCGTGACTCTAGTCTTCTCATAAGGTTACCAAAGCACGATAGCCTCCATTTAATCATTTCAGTTTCTAGGGGGAGTTCAGGTTTGATTTGCTCAGGAACCCACTGATTTTCTTTTTGGTACTCCACGGTCTCTGTGACACTCTCCTCCCACACCACATTTCAAAGGAATCTACTTTCCTTCCTGCCAGCTTTCTTCATTGTCCAGCTTTCACAGCCGTACACAGTAATGGGGGACCTGATCTCAGTCACCAGCAACACATCCTTACACTTCAGAATCTTTGCCAGCTTCTTCATGGCTGCCCTTCCCAGGGTCAATCTCCTCCTGATCTCTTGTTGGGAGAGCCAGTTTGGTGCAGTGGTTAAGAGTGTGGACTCTAATCTGGGAGAACCGGGTTTGATTCCCCACTCCGCCTCCACATGCAGCTGCTGGTGT
>NW_015165288.1:53255-59157 GCF_001447785.1 Gekko japonicus
ACTTTACCCGTGAGCAGGAGTCAGGAGCAGGCTAGCCTGGGCCAGCCTAATTTTGGTGCCCCAAATGGGGACGCCAACCACGGAAGTAAAGACTAGACCTCCGGACAAGCCGTTTCCAGACTTCCTACCTTCAGGGGGGCTCGACTCCCCCTCGCTTGGATTCCCCGCTGTGGCTTGTTTTCCTGACAAGCTGCCGCAGTTGCCCTCAGCGAGGGAAATAAACACTGGGAGGTCGGCCGGTCGGGGGTGTCTGGAAGGGGCCGCCGCTCCACCTTGCGCCCGCCAACGCCACACCCGGAACTTCATAATCACGGCGTTTAATTAAACAACAGAGGCAAGGGCCCATGCATTAGTAATGAAGCCCGGCACTGCGGCATGTCATGCTAAATACAGTTTTAAATTAATAATGGAGCGCCGCAGCATCCGTGAGAGGTGGAAATCTTATTAACGGCTTAATAAAGTCCTTTATTTGCTGAAGTTCTGGCATCCAGGGGACGAAAGGCTGGGGGGTTGGGGGGGGGAGCGGTGGTGCGACACGTTCATCAGATGTTCCTGACGAAGTGAGCAGTGACTCATGAGAGCTCGTGCCCTGCCACATATTTTGTTAGTCTTCAAGGTGCTTGTTGTGTGCTAAGGATGAGTCAGCCTCAACTGGCCCCGGGGTCGGGCTGAGCTTGCATCCACAAACAATAGCTGGCTAGGATCCTAGAATGGACCAATAGAGAAACAAGGATCCTAGAATGGACCAATAGAGAAACAAATGTAAATAGCCTGTCGTTGGGAGTGGGGTGTGTTTGGGGTGGGGTGTCTTGCATGCTTAAAAACCAGGCTTCTGCCAGGGATTTTCAGTCCTTCTTCTCCTTGCTGAAATCACTAATAAAGAGAGCTGAATCAATGTTCCCGCTAAGTTGTGGAGTCTGGTGAGCAGAAATCCTACTTTGTGAGCTACTGGCCTTAAAGTTGTGAGCGAATGATTTGGCTCCTGCATACATTAGTTTGCTCTGGAGCCCTCCTCCCTGAGCTAAGACAAAACTGTGAGCTAGCTCACACTAACTCAGCTTAGCGGGAACACTAGCAGCTGATCACTATACTTGGGGTCTGTCCATCTTGCCCTTTTCTACTGCATCTGATGTGTTGAAATTCCATTTTCTTTAGCAAGGACTCCCCCCGCGCAAGCACTCAATATCACTGGTGCGTCACCAAAGAAGGTCTTCCCAGTAGAGTCTATAGCTTATATTATTTACTGCTGGAAGTTCTAGGCGTGATGAGGTCCCCCGCCTCAGACCTCCAGACTGAGTGGCAAGAGAGACTAGATAGCTAGATGGGCACCCTGACCAGTGTTCCCTCTAAGCTGAGTGAGTGTGAGCCAGCTCACGGTTCTTTAGCCTCCGGCTCACACATTTTTGTCTTTGCTCGGGAAGGATGGTTCCGGAGCAAACTAATTTATGCAGGAGCCAGATCGCTCGCTCACAACTTTAATACCAGTGTAGCTCACAAAGTAGAATTTTTGCTCACAAGACTCCATGGTTTAGAGGGAACATTGACCCTGACCTTTCTTCCAGTCTTTACTCTTCTGCCACTGCCCCCTTTGAAATGCAGACTGTGTTCTCAGGGACCATTTCCCCTCTCTTCTTCTCTCTGGCCCATTCTGCATCTAGCATTCGCTCCGTTGTTTTACCAGACGCACACTGGGACAGAAAAACATGCAGCTCAGAACCACATTCAGATACCCTGGGGCCAATGCCGTAAATGGCCATGAAACGGCCATAAATCTATGCAGACTGTACCATAAAGCCAAGAGATCAAACGAAGTGAAACCGGCATGCATTGCGGAGGCTACCATAAAATCCCACAATCAAAGAAAGTGAAAGTGGCATGCAACGTAGAGGGGAATTTCTTTGGGTTTGGTGAAACAGCGGAGCGAATGCTAGATGCAAAATGGGCCTCTCACTCACATGAACACAAGCTCTCTCCCTGCACGCACCAAGAGAGAGAGACATGTGGTCCTCTCTTGGCCCCATGAGGCAGATGGGCCTCTTGCCATCTGCTTCCGTCCTTTAGCTAGTAAGTTAGTAATCTATCATGTTTCTACTTTTTCCTATCCAAGGTGTACTTCTCAAACAAAGAGAGGAGCATTTCTCTCCTAAACTTGCAGCGTTTAGAAAAATCTACAGCAACTAATGAACTCTAGCCGTGAAAGCTAGAGAGAACCATATCTAATAGCCACGGGTGGCCCTCCTAAGTCTTGTGTTACAATAAAAACCACTCAAGAGGTCCATTCGTGGATCTTCCAGCATCTCGCCTGGTTTGACCCTGAGATAACTAATTCCCCACATTCAAGGCCAGCAGTGACGCAATACCTATGTTGATCAGTAGAGGGCTCTACTGTGGCATCTCTTGCATGAAGTACTAGGTATACTTCAAAGAAGGATGACCCAATCTCGCTAACTGCTTCAGAGGATAGATCCAGGCGGGATCACCCTGTTGGTCTGAAGGAGCAGAACCAAGTTTGAGTCCAGGGGCACCTTTAAGACCAACAAAGTTTTAGCGTGGATATAAGCTTTTGTGTGCTTGCACGCTTCTTGAAGTGTGTATGCACAAGAAAGCTTCTACCCAGAATAAAACTTTGTGGGTCTTAAAGGTACCCCTGGACTCAAACTTGGTTTTGCTTCAGAGGAGTGGTCCAGAGACAGAATGACGCTGCAGTTCTTCAGAAAAGGTTTTTTGGGGAAACCCTTTGGTCGCCTGGTAAGATGCTCTTGTTCTCCTTTTTGCACAGCAGAGGGACTGGGGAAAACCAAGACCAAGAATTCAGTACCATTTCTTCTTTTGGGAACTGCGGGAACACAACACATGGTCATAAATGTTGCAATGCCGCCATCTAGTGGGCACAAGGGAAGAAGCAGGAGAATCATATAGAATCAGAGAATCACAGAGTTGGTCTTGATATGCCCCCTATTAGACACACAAGAGGCCTCCCCCGCAAGACTCATGGGGGGAGGACAATCCACCCCCGATTGCCATATACATATATATTTAAGATTTCAGATTTTTCTGCCAACCTGGGGACCTTCCCAAGTTCACAGGAAAATCTGTGTAGTGTCAGTGTGGTCTCGATCCATAGATTTAGAGATCCACAGATGAGGGCCAGACTTTGGTATTAGACTTATGGATAATTTGGACTGCTGGGTGTGAAATAAATATCTGTACGTTGAGAATGGTGTGTGAGGGTCACCCACAAAGGGGAAGGCAACCACAGGCTGTGGGAAGTGTCTGATTGGGCCCAGAACTACTATGTGGCCGTGGAGAGACTTTGAAGCAGAGCAGCTCTCCCTAACCATTTTTTACCCTAGTCTTCCTCCATGGCTCTCTGCCTTCCCCTTTTCATGCTGACAACAACCCTGTGAAGTAGGTTACGCCGACTGTTTCAAGCTCATCTAGGGAGCTTCGTGGACATGTGTCCGTCTGGGCCCATTACAGCTCCCACGCTCCATCAGTCATCGTCTAGGGGCCTCTTGCAGCTGCCTGGCCCCAGGATGTCCTCAGGGGAAGGGCCTTCTCCGTTGTGGCCCCTACCCTGCGGAATGACACCTCTCGGATGACACCCAGGCCCTGCCGGACTTGTTTAGTTTCCACAGGGCATGCAAGGCTGAATTGTTTAGGTTGGCCTTTGGAGGCTGTGAAGAAATGCATTTTCTCCTGGAAGGCTGGTAAGGAGCACCGCCTCCACTTTGCATTTTAACAGGGGGGGGGGTTTCCCCTCTGGGCTGGGAATAGGCTGGGGGGAGGGAGTCGGTGCAATGGCCTTCCAGCTTACTTGTATACATATGCTAATAGATCTAGCTAGAGACAATGGGGTGGGTCAAGCCCTCCACCTTCTTCTAGCAGGGAATAGAGGTTTGGAGGTATGAGAACCCTAGCAAGTCTCTAGGAAAGAGATTCCTGGACATCACCAGGAAGCGCCTCTTTAACCTGAGCTGGCTGGATGGGGGGGGGGGGACAGAGATGATAAAAACTCCTGACCAGAGGAAGAAGCTCTTTTCCCTGGATGCTGAGGATAAGAGCACACACAGACCTCTCCTCTAGGAGGGCAGCCATCTTTGACCATGTGCTCACCCAGAGCACTACAGACAGCTCAAGAAGAAGAAGAGACTGGATTTATATCCTGCCCTTTACTACCTGAAGGAGTCTAAGAGTGGTTTACAATCTCCTATCTTTTCCCCTCCCCACAACAGACACCCTATGTGGTAGGTGAGGCTGAGAGAGCTCTCTCAAGGACTGCTCTTGAGAGAACAGCTCTGAAAGAACTTGCAACAACTGAAAACTGAAAGCTACTGACAGCCTGTGCCTGCCGATTATATCTGAGATGATCAGCAAGCTGAATAATTAGACAATTTATGGTTTGCACTCATGTGGTACTGCCATCTTTATGATATCAAAGAACGCCACTAGCACTTTAATATTGTATTGTTTTAATGAATTTTTTAGATGTTTAATGGTAATTTGATTGTTATTTATGTATTTACCTTGTGTAAGGCACCCTGAGCCTGCCTTAGTGGGGAGGGCGGAGTATAAATTTGAAAAATAAAATAAATAAAATTAAAATAAATAAACTGACCCAAGGTCACACCAGCAGCTGCATGTGGAGGAGTGGGGAATCAAACCCAGTTCTCCCAGATTAGAGTCCACGCTCCTAATCACTACACCAAAGTGGCTCTGGTAACAGAAACTCTGTAAAGATTAAGAGCAGCCTAACCTTACGTAGCCTGTCTTGTTTTAATATCTGATAGGGCATGTATAGAGAGACAGACAGAGGATTTGCATTTTTTTTACCCATTCCTTTTGTTTCCCTTGCTCAATCTGGTGCTGTGCTAAAAGTATGTTTGTGAACATTTTCTTTTTAATGAATACTTTATAACTTGGGTGCTGGGAGGGTTCTCCGTATTACATAGACTTCCACTGTCTCCGACACACTATTACTTTGAGACTACGAATAAGGCCCGTTGTGGAAATAAATACAACAAGCTCTAGAAAGAGGCTCTGAAAGAGTGCCAAGGCCTTGAGCACTCAGCGTCAATGTGCTGTGGCGACCTCAGCAGGGTATAATGACACAGAGTCCACCATTTTCTCCAGAGGAACTGATCTCTGCTACCTGAAGAGCAGTTGTAATTTTGAGTGATCTCCAGCCCTCACCTGAAGATTGGCAACAATTGTTACCCAGGAGGAAATGGCTGGTCTGGAGGGTGGAGTCTATGGCATTGTACCTGTCTGAGGTCCCACCACTCCTCAAGCCTCACCCTCTCCAGGCTCCACCCCTCAAATCTCCATGAATCTCCCAACCTGGAGTTGGCAACCCTATCTCCTTCCCAACCAAGCATCAACCTGCCATTATTTGCCCCTCTGATTTCAGCTTTGCATCTCCTCCCCCCTCTCTCCTGGAGATCAGTTGTAATTCTGAGTGATTTCCACCCCTCTCCTGAGATTGGGAACAGTGGTTCCCCAGAAGGGAATGGCTGGTTGGGAGGGTGGAGTCTATGACATTGTACCTGTCTGAGGTCCCACCCCTCCTCAAACCTCACCCTCTCCAGGTTCCATCCATAGTTCCCTCTAAGCTGAGTTGGTGTGAGCCAGCTCACAGATTTTTAACCTCTGGCTCACAGATTTTTGTCTTAGCTCACGAAGGATGGCTCCAAAGCAAACTGATTTATGCAGCAGCAAAATCGCTCACTCACAACTTTAATGCCAGTAGCTCACAAAGTAGAATTTTTGCTCAGAAGACTACACAGCTTAGAGGGAACATTGGTTCCATCCCTCAAATCTCCAGGAATTTCCCACCTGGAGTTGGCAATCCTATCTCCTTCTCAGCCCATCATCAACCGACCTTTATTTCCCCCTCTCTTCA
>NW_015165288.1:60109-71469 GCF_001447785.1 Gekko japonicus
AGGAGCGCACAAGAGCAGAGCTCCGGCAGTAAAGAGCCCAGGGGGCGGGCACATGCAACAAGCCCCACCCCCTGCTCCCAGCAGCCCTCAGTTAGAGCAAGAAGCAGCCAGGTAAGTTGCAGAGGCCCCCCGATCCAAAACAGTCCAGTGGCACCTTTAAGACCAAGTTTTATTCAGGTACAAGCTCTCTCTCCTCTGTGAGGACAGACCTGCACGTTCCCCCACACACACCAATAGCTAGCAATCCAAAACAGTCCAGTGGAGCCTAAGTGGTGGGTGTTGCCTTCTGACACACTTCCGGTGATGTCAGGGGGGGTGGCATATGCAAATAAGTTATGCTTATGAGTTATGCTAATGAGCTCCTGCACCTCTTTTTCTACGAAATGACCCCTGGTTAAACACAATCATCTTTCCCTACACACAACACTCTAGCTCTGGAGTTTGTGGGCTCAGGATAGGATCTCTCCTTGGATTGGCTCTGCTTCAGCCTCTCTCTCTCTTGCATTCATTCCCCAGTCCAGCTGACTGTGGAGTGGCTGAATTTCTGCTGCCTCCAGGGCTCCCTCATGTCTCTGGCTTGTGGCCTAGCCGGAGTTTTGATGCTGCCCCGCCCCAAGGTCTTTCTTTTCCTGCACTTTTTGGTGCAGCTGGGAAGTGTAGGCCAGCAGATGAGGAAGGCCCCTCTCTGGAACTACAGTTCAATTAAGCCTTCTGGGGGAACATTTTAAACACAGAGACAGCAGCCATCTCACAGATACAGATAACTGCCATTTCGTTACACCTACCAACAGCTCCTGAGGGGGAAAGTTAGTATCACACAGGAGGCAACCGTCAAGAGAGAAAGCCGTCTGCCAGAAATTCTGAGAGGGCCCAGAGGCTGAAGGAGTGGGCAGGGAAGAGGAGCAAACCCAGCACCCGGCCAATGGCACGTGTAGGGTTGCCAAATGGCGCCGGGGGGCGGGGAATCCCCCGCTTTGACGGCCCGATTTTTGACGTGACGAAAATCGGGCCCGGGGAAAACCCCACCCCCGCGTGCGCGTCACCTGGAAGTGACGTTGCACGCTGGGGGCGGGGCCACAGCTATTTGAGGAAAAAACAAAGAGTTTTCCCCTCAAATGGCAGCCATTTGAAGGGAAAACTCTTTGTTTTCCCCTCAAATGGCCATGGCCCCGCCCCCAGTGTGCGACGTCACTTCCAGGTGACGCACACATGGCACGCACGCTACACACACGCGCGCACACCCCAGACGCCAGCCGGGAGCCCCCCGCTCCCGGCCGAAAAAGATTTGGCAACCCTAGGCACGCGAGTACTCTTGAGTGGCAGCTGATGGGCCAATAGCTGAGGGAGGGCATTTTACAGCCAATGGGAGTGCATGTTGCCGGACTAAATTGCAATAATGTATAAGGAGAGATAACAGGCTTGCAGCCTAAGCTGGAGGGGGAGCCAGATGTGTAATGTACTGTCGCCATTACCACGTGTAGTGCATTCAGCCTGACATGCCCAGACTTGCCCGGGCTGGCCAGGCAATATTCCTCAGTAGCTTCAGTCGAAAGACAAAGGATCCGTAGGATCCTAGCCGGCCCAATCAAAGGGCCAGCTTCCCAGCCGGGAGACCAATGGTCGCCCGGTTACTGTAAATAGCCTATCGGGAGTAGGGGGTGTGTTTAGGTGTGCTTGGTGGCGGGTTTTCTGAACGCATATAAACCAGCCTGCGAGCTGGTTTCTTTGTCTTGTTCCTGATCTAATAAAGTACTCTTGCTGAATCACTCTTGCTGAATCACTCCACGTCTGAGTACTTTTCAAGATGCCAGTATAAGCTGAACCCATTTCCCTCTCCCCGGGCTCTGAGACCATCCCAACACCTACACCTGTGGTCAAGCCTTTCCTAGCCTTAAACACCTGTGGTCTTTCCTGCTGTCCCCCTACTCTTTCTCTGCCTTCCTTCACCTCTCCCCTTATCTGCCCCTTGGGAACTGTTAAGGCCTCCACGTTCATGTCTGAACAGAATTTGAAACCAGATCAGAACCGAATCTGAAACCAGCTGTTTCTGTTGATGGGCGGCCAACTGGACACCGCTCCCGTGACTCTAACCGAGGGTTTGGAGGCCATGGTTGGGTGGTTGAAGCAAAGCCGGCTGAAGCTGAATCCGGGTAAGACGAAGGTTCTCTGGCAGGGAGGGGAGCCATGTTTAGGTAGTCAACTCCCGGCTCTTGACGGGGTGCCCGTCACCGGCTCCGACCTTTTCGGCCCTGGCCCTGCCTGGTGGAACTCTCTGCCAGAGAACATCCGTGCCCAAAGGGATTTACTGCCTTTCCCTAGCGGTTGCAAGGCAGAGGTGACCTGGGGCAAGCCATAGTTCTGTCCAGGGCTATTTTGGGGCAGGAACGCACAGGAACGGAGTTCCGGCTGGCTCCCGAGTTGGCCACACCCAGCAGGAACTCATTAGCATAATAGGCCACACAGCAGGAACACATTAGGATTGGCTACATTAGGGGTGTGTGGCCTAACATGCAAAGGAGTTCCTGCTACAAAAAAGGCCCTGGGTTTTGACCACAAACAAGGTAAACAGAATAAGAAGCAAAAGGTGGGCGTGGCTGGATGACCACACCTGGTATCATGGGTGTGTGGCCTTATAGGCTAATGAGCTGTGCTGTCAGGGCTGTGGCCTAATAGGCTAATGAGTTTCTGCTGTTGGGTGTGGCCTATTATGCTAATGAGTTCCTGCTGGGCTTTTTCTACAAAAAGAGCCCTGCTTCTGTCAGAGGTGTTCTTGAAAAGAGCAGTTTCTGTCAGAGCTCTCTCAGCCCCACCTACCTCACAGGGTGTCTCTTGAGGGGAGGGGAAGGGAAAGGAGTCTGTAAGCTGCTCTGAGACTCCGAGTGAAGGGTGGGGTATAAATCCAATCTCTTCTTCACATTCCCACCTCCCCCTTTCTTCCATATTTCCCCTCCATCTAGGGGTAGGTGCTGAAATTATCCATCATCTTGGACACAGTATTGTTCTTCTGTCGAATTGTTTTAATATATTTTAATGTTGTTTTAATTTTCTTATGCAGTGTATTTGCCTTTGATGTATTTGCCTCCCCTGTTTCAGGGAAAGGTGGCCTAGCAAATTGAATGAAATAAATTCATATAAAAATATCCAGTGAGAGCTACTTTGGGTGGCACACAGGGTGGGTGCACAGGGGACCTCAGCTCTTGATATTTGAACCATTGTAAGAGGGGGTCTTGGAGGGTTGCCAATCTCCAGGTGGGGCCTGGAGATCTGCAACTACAACAGCTCTCCACACAACATGAGTCTGTTCCCCTGGAGAAAATGACTGCTTTGGAGGGTGGACTGGGTGGCATTATGCCCTGCTGAAATCCCTCCCTTCCACAAACCATGCCTTCCCTAGACTCCATACCTCAGATCTTCAGGAATTTCCCAACTGGTCGTTGGCAACTCTAGAATTTGGGGGCATGCACTTTGCTAGGCAAGGGTAAGAGCCAGCATCACGCAGTGGTTAAAGTCTCAGACTAGGAACTGGGTGAACCCAGGTTTGAATCCCCATATCTGAAAGCCATATTTATTTAGTTATTATTTGTTTAAGTTGTATCCCGCCCTCCCCGCCGTGGCGGGCTATATCTATATCTAAACAAGATATGTTAAAGCAAAGAAAACTGAATTAAAACCACAACGTATAAAATTTAGGCATTAAGGAACATAAGTGTTAATAAAAGATGGCGGCGTTCTCTCAGCATCCAGATGGTCGATTACCACCATAATCCGGGTTCCTGCCAGGCTGTTACTTATTGAGTCAGTGCTGATGTTGGGGCCGGGGCCACGTTGTTGAAAGGCGGCACCCTAATCAAAAGCCTAGTGGAAAAGCTCCGTTTTGCAGGCCCTGCGAAACCGTAAAAGGTCCCGCAGAGCCCTGATGTCATCCGGGAGCTCATTCCACCAGTACGGGACCGCCACAGAAAATGCCTAATGCTAACCCCAACCCCAACCCTTACCCAAACCCTTATCCCAAACCTAACCCCAAATCTAACCCTTACGTAAAAACAACCCTAACCCTAACCATACCCCTAACCCAAACCCTAACCCCATTCCTAACCCAAATTCTAACCCTAACCCTAACTACAACCCTAACCCCAAACCTAACGCTAAACCTAACCCCAAACCTAACCATAACCCTAACCCAAACCCCAACCCTTACCCAAACCCTTATCCCAAACTTAACCCCAAATCTAACACTTACGTAAAAACAACCCTAACCACACCCCTAACCCAAACCCCAACACTGACCCTAACCCCAACCATATCCCTAACCCTTACCCCAACCGTAACCCTAACCCAAACCTAACCCTAAACCTAACCCCAACCCTAACCCTTACCTCAACCCTAACCCTAACCTTAACCCCAACCCTAACCATACCCCAAACCTAACCCTAATACCCAACCCTAACCCCAACCCTGACTCCAACCCTAACCCCAACCCTTACCCTAACACTCACCCTAAACCTAAACCCAACTCTAGCCATACCCCTAACCCCAACTCTAACCCTAACCATCATCCCAACCCTAACCCCTCCAACCCTAACTCTACCCATAACCCCAACCCTAACCCTTACCCTAACACCAACCCAAACCTTAACCCTAACCCCAACACTAACCCCAACCATAACCCTAACCCCAACTGTAACCCTAACCGAACCCTAACCCTAATCCTAACCCTAACCCTAATTCCAACCCTAACCCTAATCCCAACTCTAACCCCAACCCCAACCAGGGGTCATTCCCCCCCGGGTGAGGTGCGGGGGGCGGGGCCTGGAGCTCCCTGCTGGTGCCCGCTGGAGGTCGCCGCCGGCTGTGGGGAGGACACACTTCCGGTGATGTCAGGGGGTGTGGCATATGCTAATGAGTTATGCTAATGAGTCCCCCTAGCTCTTTTTCTACGAAATGACCCCTGACCCCAACCCTAATCCTGGTGCCATCAGGAGGGCCACCAGCGGGGCCAGAACTCCAGATGACCTCCCATACAACTGTTCACCAGGGCCGACCCCGCTTAGCTTTCCGAGATCTGATTATACCAGTCTAGTCTGGGCCATGCAGGTCAGGGCATCCCTGGAGCAGCGGTAGTGGGAAGTGCTGTCAAGTCACAGCTGACTTTATGGCAACCCTTCAGGATTTTCAAGGCAAGAGATGTCCAGAGGTGGCTTGCCATTGCCTGCCTCTGCACTGTTACGCTCGACTCCCTTGGTGGTCTCCCATCCAAACACTAACCATGACTGACTCTGCTTAGCTTCCAGGTCTGACAAGGGGTGATTCTGCATCTGGCATTTGCTCCACATTTTCTCAACTGGGAGGAAAAAGTGCAGCTCAAAACCACATTCAGATACCCCGGGGCCCTGAATGGCCATAAAACGGCCATAGATCTATGCAGAAGGTACAATAAAATCAGAGGATCAAAGAAAGCGAAAGCGGCACGGAGTGTGGAGGCTACCATAAAACCCCATGATCAAAGGAAGTGAAAGCGGCATAGAGTATGGCGGCTACCATAAAATCCGATGGTCAAAGGAAGTAAAAGTGGCATGCAATGAAGAGAGGAATTTCTGTTCCAACGTGGGTTTTGTAAAACAACGGAGGAAAAGGCCAATGAAGAATCCGTCAAGATTGGGCTTGCTTGGGCAATCCAGGTCAGAATGTTCCTGGCGTCAGTGTTCCCTCTAAGCTGAGTTAGTGTGAGCTAGCTCACAGTTTTTTAGCCTCCGGCTCACACATTTTTGTCCCAGCTCCGGAGCAAACTAATTCATGCAGTAGCCAAATCGCTCGCTCACAGCCTGAATGCCAGTAGCTCACAAAGTAGCATTTTTGCTCACAAGACTCTACAGCTTAGAGGGAACATTGCCTGGCGTACTCCCGTCTAAAGACAGAAAGAGGTGAAATTTGCTCCACTGCCAGTAGATGTCAGCAGACAACTTTCTACAAAGCACCGTTCTTCCCTTTCTCCCTTCTTGAGCAGCTGTTCCTCTGAAGCGGATGCTGAGAGAAGGGCTCCTTGTTTCGCTGGGTTGACAACTATGGACCAGACTAGAGGGGCAGGAGGCTGTGCTGGTTTTCTCTGTCCACCCACCACCACCCACCACCCCCGGTGGCTCCTGCTATTCTGTGAGTCTGCAGTTTCAGGTTCAATGCTCTCCCTTCAGTGATCTTAACTGGGAGGTTTAATAGTATCCCTTTTTGTAATAGACTATGCCCCTGTGCAAGCGGGTCAGTTGAAACGGTGTCTCACGTGTTATTGGAATGCCATTACTATAACAATATCCGACACCGCATTTTATCGTCACTATCATAGAGCTTCCTGACTCACACAAATGGCTTTATTCGCTAAACAGTGGCCCCGGTCACTTGGGCCGGATATACCGGGGGGGGGGGAGGCGTGGCTGTTTGCCCCGGAGCAAACTAGCGCGCGGGCAGCCAGATCAAACGTCCCGCCCAACGTCCCGCCGATGCCCCATGGTTGGGGGGAGGTGCCGATCATACCTCACTCCTGCGGCGCAGCAAAGAAGCAGCGCCACGGGGGTTGTGTTGTTTTTTTAACCAAAGTGTTTGCATGTGCCGTTGGGTGCTTGTGCTTGTGCGCACCCGTGGAGTCTTGACAAAAAAACCCTTTTAGCGAGGGGACATGGGCGGGTGCCAGAACTACCACCGGAAACGCGATCAGACGCCCGCTCATGCCCCGCCGTTTCTGGAAACTAGTACCTCAGAGGTACTAGTTTTTTACCCCGCATCTTCGGAGTGAAGCCTCGGGTGAGCCACGGGAGCTCTACGCTTCCCATATGTGGCGGTGAGATCGCGCCCGGAAAATCCGCCTACCTTCCGTCTCTCTGGCGTGCCTAATGCTCCGTGTGACCCGGGCTTTTGATTCTCTTTTTATTCATATGTCAGTGGGCTGCTCTTTTTATTCATAGTTCAGTATTGTAATACAAAAGTTGTATTCAGGAGATATGAAATTGAGACTTATTTTACATTGATTTTAGACTATCTTAGGCCCCGGTCACACGGGCCCGATAACGTGGAGGGAAGGTGTGGCTTTTCACGCCAGCGCAATTTAACGTGCCAGAACGTGATCAGACGCCGCGGTGGCAAAGTGGGGTTTTGTTTTTCAGCGTGCGTTTTTGGCATGCGTCAACACGGCGAGAGGAGCGCGCTTGAGCGATCAGACGTAGGTATTCCATCAACAGCCCGTAGCAAACGGTTTGCTAGTAGGCTTTCCCGGGTATTTTTTAACTCCGGATCTTCAGGCGGATGCTACGGGTCGGCAATGGGCGTGCTACGCTTGCCAGATGTATCCTTGTGTTCACGCCCGTATACGCCGCCTGACATTCATTCCTCTCCCGCCACGAATTCCACATGTGAACAGGGCCTTAGAATGTTTTTTTTCTCTTTGATTGGTATTCGTTCTTTACCGTATCTTTGGTATATTACTCTTTTTAATGTCAATGCCGATAAAGGAAATTGAATTGAATCGAGTCTGCAGTTTGTGTTGAAAATACCACATGTGACGTCCCAGCATCTCAGCCTCCTGAAGCAAGTGGGCACAGAGTTGCAGGCAGATAGGCAGACACGAAGCATCTTCCTGCTTACTCTGTTGTCACTGAATCCCTTTGAAGCGTAGATCAACTTGCTTTTAGGAAAAAGTAAGCTTGGCCAGGGATCCTGGAGGTTTTTTGTCATCTTCTGGGCGTGGAACAGGGCTCACTGCGAGTGTGGAGGGGGAGGTCTTTGTGAATTTCCTGCATTGTGCAGGGGGTCGGTCTAGATGACCCTGGAGGTCCCTTCCAACTGTATGTTTCTATGATTCTAACTCCTTCCCTCATCTCTCTCTTCCATGCACACTAGATGGAGATGCAGCGTCCCCATCCCCCTAGTTAATTAGCAATGCAACTGTTCCTATCTCTCTACCCTGCACTATCAAAGTGTTTATTTCTAGAATAAAGTAGTTTATTTTGTTTCAAACTGAAACATGGCTCTGTGTGACTTTGTAGTCTTGCAAGCAGACTTTAGGTCCCAGACAAGCACTGCTGCATTACAGCCAAGTGCACTCTGTTAAACTAAAGAAGGATCGCCTCAACCAGTAGCCTTCCTATAGTTTGGACTAGCAGAGAACCAGGGGAGAGGTCAGCAAAGCCCCCCCACCCCAAATGCAGCTTGCAGACATGTAATCCAACATTCTTTCAGTCACACCTGGTGGGGGCAGGGCTAAACTGCAAAGGAAAGCAGATTTGGGCAATAGAGGTCATGTCGGAAGACCCAGTTTGGTGTAGTGGTTAAGTGCGCGGACTCTAATCTGGGAGAACCGGGTTTGATTCCCCACTCCTCCACTTGCACCTGGCTGGATGACCTTGGGCAAGTCGTAGCTCTGACAAGAGCTGTTCTTGAAAAAAAGCAGTTTCTGTCAGAGTTCTCTCAGCCCCACCTACCTCACAGGGTGTCTGTTGTGGGGAGGGGAAGGGAAAGGAGTTTGTTGGCCGCTCTGAGACTCCCTTGGGTAGTGAAAGGCGGGGTATAAAGCCAATTGTTAGCCTAACTGCTTTATGTACAGCAGAGGCGGTATGAAATACTAATTTTGGTGGTGCTGACCAGTGTATACAGGATGCGAAAAACCTCGGAGGAAATCCGGGATGAGGCTATTATATGATGAAAGCAATTGGTTCCTTTTATTTCCTACGTCTAATTCACACACGTACTAAAAACAAATTCACACACACACGCATACAAGATCCTCAGTATTACAGAAATAGCAAATAGTTACTTTTACACTAAACGAATGGGGGAGTAGCAAATACTTATCTGATCAGAGGCTTGATCTTCCCAACGAAGAATAGGGAAATAAACAGGATAACTATAAGTACTCTACTGCACTCAGTTGGAACCAGCCAAACACGTGTGGACCTCTAGGCTGCAGTGCACGAGGTCAGAGAGGAAACAAAGGATTACTAGAGCAGTAAGGCTTTAAGTTAATAGTTACGGGAAGAAGATGGCTAGCGGGGTTCAGGCTGCTGAACACCACTTTTTATATGGGGTCCTTGGGGGCTGGCATCTGTGCCATGCGCAGGTCCCACCTACCTGCATAGTCCGTCCCAGGACTCTATACTATTGGCTATATTGGATGGCGTGTTTTTACCTATGGGGAGTGGGCAATGTTGAAATCTAAACCCTTAACTCAAGGAAGGCATCTGTTCAAGGTGTGAAGTGGGATAACAAGGTAACCTTTGTAGTGCAGATCGATCTAGCTCTGTCCCAGGCCATAAAAGTAGTCCTCAACAGGGAACTGTCCTTTTTGATGCAAACCAGATATCAGGGTTACGTGTTGACCAAAAGATCACCAATGGTGGTTACATCCATGCAAGTTGTTGTTTTGTACTGCTAGCAATGGCGATGCAGCTTCTTCCTCAGGCTGAGCTGTGTGAGTGCAAAGCTCTATTTACATAAACAGCAGGCTAGGAGTCTTTCAGGTCACAGTATTCAATGCAAGCAGCTTTCTCCAGCATATAGTGAGTCACAACTACAGTCCAGGTGTGTGCATGTGTGTCAGCAACCACAAACATACATATATGAAACAAATACAGTGCATAGGCCAACACAATCTCTTCTTCTTCTTTTACCTCACAGGGTGTCTGTTGTGGGGAGGGGAAGGGAAAGGAGTTTGTAGGCCAGTCTGAGACTCCTTTGGGTAGTGAAGGGCGGGGTATAAATCCAATCTCTTCTTCTTCTTCCTCTTCTTTTTCTTCGCAGTTCTCTCAGAGCTCTCTCAGCCCCACCTATCTCACAGGGGAGGGGAAGGGAGTTTGTAAGCCACTCTGAGACTCCTTTGGGTAGTGAAGGGCGGGGTATAAAGCCAATCTCTTCTTCTTCTTCTTCTTCTTCTTCTTCTTCTTCTTCTTCTTCTCCTCTTATTGTGGAAGACCTTCCTCAAATCTCTTCTGCACAACTATGAAACACATCAGTCATAGGCTTGCCAACTCTGGCTTGGAAAATCCCTGGAGATTTGGGAGTTGGAGGGCAGTGTCTGGGGAGGGGAGAGACCGCAGAGGGGGTGTGACGTCCACCCTCTGAATCTGCCGTTTCCTCCAGGGGAATTGATTCCTGTGGCTTGAATATCAATCTGAATTCCAGAACTCCAGGCCTCACCTGGAGGGTGGCAACCCTACTTCCACATAGCGATGCCATCCCTTTGCATTGTGCAACCACCTCTGTTTGTAAAATTGCGTGGTCAGGGATTGCCAGGTATCATAGTGCAGCCATTTGGGACACAGAGAAAGAAGGCAGAGCATGCCAAAAGGCGGAGGGACCTCTTCTCTTTCCCGTTTCTCACCTTTCCATGCATATGCGCACGCACATACACACACACACAGCCCGGCAACCTTCGTCTGTTGCACAGAACACAAAGTTATGACCTTCAAGGGGAAAGTACCGGGGAAAATAAGCAAACCCCCTCCCCATCTCTCGAGTCACACAAATATTATTGCCATGTGCGTGTGCACGGATGCGCGCATGTGTCATTCTTCATCTCAGCACTGTCATTTATGAGGCAGAAGAGAAGGATGGGAGACAAGGCAGTCATTTCAGGTTAGAACTCACGGGGACAAGGACACACAAAGTGTTCCATGCAGGAAGGGAACTTAAGAAACCAGGCCACACGCACAGCCAAACTCCGCTCTGCAGCATTTGCAGGAGAAGATCCGCAAGATCTATCCGTTGCATTTTCCACCTGCCCTTCCTCCAAGGAGATGGGGGGGGTACGCAGTTGCCGCTCCTCCAATTCCCCCACCGTTGCATTTAGGAGGGAGTGTGTAACTACTCCAAGGTCACTCTGTTAGCCTCGTGTGGCAATTTCCGCTTACTAGTCTGACGTTCGATCCTCTACATCAGGAGTCCCCTATGTGGCACTCGTGGGCACAGTGGTACCTGCCGACACCTTACCTGACTAGAGATGTAAAATTTCCGGAAATTTTGAAGCTCGGGAAAAAACCCGTTGTTTTTTTTCCGGAAAAAAACGGACATTTTCGGAAAAATTGAAAAAAATGCTACATTAGCATTTCTTTTGTCTTTTCTAGTTTGAAAGTCATTCTGTTACTTTAGGAACATAAAATATGACTATGGACATTTTTACTTGGCATGAAATTATCACAACTAGCATATTAAAAATATAGTGTATCCAAACAATTATTACAAACAGAATACCCACCCACATGCAAAAACAAAACTGAAACTTTTTTATTTTCTTCTGACAATCGCACCTCCTAAAGGAAGAAATGCATCTTGTTCTTGCATTGGAGAGTTCAGTTTGTAACCTAGGACTTAATTGTCCTCAG
>NW_015165288.1:72176-75530 GCF_001447785.1 Gekko japonicus
CCGGAAAAAAACGGACATTTTCGGAAAAATTGAAAAAAATGCTACATTAGCATTTCTTTTGTCTTTTCTAGTTTGAAAGTCATTCTGTTACTTTAGGAACATAAAATATGACTATGGACATTTTTACTTGGCATGAAATTATCACAACTAGCATATTACAAATATAGTGTATCCAAACAATTATTACAGAATGCCCACCCACATGCAAAAGCAAAACTGAAACTTTTTTATTTTCTTCTGACAATCGCACCTCCTAAAGGAAGAAATGCATCTTGTTCTTGCAATGGAGAGTTCAGTTTGTAACCTAGGACTTGCTTGTCCTCAGTGCACAGAAATTACATCAATCTGATACCATATATACATATTTTAGAAATGATTTGGAAAATATTTGAACACCTGGTCTTAAAATATTTTATTCATCATGTTAAAGTAAAACGTTCCATAATCAAATTTTTTTCTTTTCTTTTTTCAATTTTTCCAATTTTTCAGAAAAAAACAAAAAGGTTTCAGGAAAAAAATGGGGAAAAACCCAGTTTTTTTCCGAATTTTTCCGGGTTTTTTCCGGGCCTTCACATCTCTATACCTGACACCCACCGAGTGTTCTTAGAAAGCGGGTGGACTTTTGTCCAGCAGGGGTTCTGATGAGTCACTGGAGATCCAATTTCTTAAACGTCGCTTTGGCAGCAGTTGCTACCATCAAATCATAGAGTTGGAAGGGACCTCCAGAGTTTGTTACTCTGCCTGGTTCCCCACACCTCATTTGGTCATGTATAAGGGGAAACCTATCGTCAGGCTGCGATCACACACTCAATTTGACCCAACATAGGTGGGAATGCCGGGTGGATTTAATGGGCGCAATCAGACAACAACATCTGGGAAGCACCCTGTAGCCGTCAGCAACCCGTTCTGCTCCGCTGCAGAAGCGGAGTGAAAAGACACCGGGGAAAACCCGGTAGTAAACGGGTTGCGATGGGCCACGGATGGACTTTCCCGTGTCTGATCGCTCCAGGGCACTCTCATGAGGTCGGGATGGTCTGATCAGGCCATCCCAACTCTGTGCCATTGCTTCCCCCCCTTCGCCGTATGCGCATCATCGCAAACTCCATAGGGAGCCCTCGGTGCGGAGGTGCGATTCATCGATCCCTCGTTTAAGCACATGGGGGGGGGACGGCACCAAAAAAAGGACTCACCCACAGTTGCGTCTGATCACACGCTGACGGGCTGCGCTCACAGCTTCAAAGGGAGGTGTGATCGTGCAACTGCAGGTCAAATTCCTCCGGAAGAAACAGCCTCGCTCCCTCCCCGTTATTTCCGACACGTGTGACCGCAGCCTAAAAGTCCGATAAAGGGGTAGGGTGGGTGCCCTGAGCCCTCCCAAGGGGACCCATACCAGAGTGGTGGCAGCCAGCAGGGAACCTTTCCAGCTGCTGCCCGTGACAGCCTTTTCTGCAGAATAAAGAATTGTTCTACATGTTTGTTTTAGATCTGCCGATCCATAAACCTTGATCTCTACAGGTTGCGTGCAACGGCTCCATTCGACTAACAGAGGCGCCTTCCGCTGGCAGAACAATCCACTTCCATCAGAGTCAGGTCCCTCGCATACGTGGAAGACTCCAATGCTAGGGAATGTTCGGATTACCTTGATTTTGCTGGCGGCCGCCCGTCTGGCCATAGCTACCACTTGGAAGTCTGTCTCTCCCCCGACGTTGACCATCTGGAGAAACAAAGTCTAGGACCAGTTTGTTATGTGTAAAATCTCTGATTCCCTTCAAAGACAACAATCTGGTATTACCATGACCTATTCAAAATTTGTCCGCACGTGGTTTCCGTGGCTGCAGTACATGACAGAGGCAGAACGTCTTCCTACTAATGCAGCTTACTCTTCTTGGCTTTTCTTCTAGCTACTCTAGCTCTCTTTTTTACGTTCAATGAAACGCACACAGAATTCTTCTTTATCTGAGATCTAGCTCTAATCTAGTCCTCGTGTTTTCCTAATTGACAAAGGCAGTGCCGTTACCAGCATTCCTTACCCTCATTTATTGGTTGACGAGGGTTCGAGAGTGTCAGAATAGTTTCTACTGTTAAATGATTAGTTTATAATTCAACTCGATCCTCTTGTTGTTGCTTGTTATTGCTTGCTCAATGCTTGTGATGTTTATTGTTGTAAATGATTGTTTAAAAACGAATTAAAAATATATTTTAAAAAAACTTTCGGATCCTGTCCTACGTTCCCTTCATAAACATCACACTTCTCCAAATAAGGCAACGCTGTCCGACTCATTGAGGCCACCGGGGAAGCCATCCCATCCCACAGAGATCCCTTTCCATTTAGATCTCTGCGAAACCCGGGACTCAAGCCAAACGCCTGAGTTAGATGGAAGCAGACAAGGCCCCTGCTTTGGAAGTGTCTCTCCAACAGCCAACCGCCATCAGTCGACATCCCCCTAAACTGAGACGACCTCGGCTGCTACCCATAGATGCTCACTACCAGAAGGCTTGAGCAAGAACAGAAGCAGTTACCTGCACTGAAGCCAAACAGAGCAACCCGATCCAGGAGTTAATGCCTGCTAAGCTGAGACTTGGTGGGACAACTCCCATGATTGCAGTGTAATGACTTAAGGAGATGACTATTCAAGAAGACGGAGGAGGAGGAGGAGGAGATTGGATTTATACCCCGCCCTTCACTACCTGAAGGATTCTCAGAGCGGCTTACAATCCCTTTCCCCTCCCCTCCCCACAACAGACACCCTGTGAGGTAGGTGGGGCTGAGAGAGCTCTCTCGAGAACTGCCTTTGAGAAAACAGCTCTGAAAGAACTTGTGACTGGTCCAATGTCACACCAGCAGCTGCATGTGGAGGCGTGGGGAATCAAAATTGGTTATCCCGGATTAGAGTCCACGCTCCTAACCACTACACCAAACTGGTGTAGATGCAGTAGAAACAGAAGAAAGGATGTACATCAAAAATGTGGCCACCTGTGCAGAAATCCAAGATGGTGGCCCTGTGAATAAAGTAAACTGAGAAAGCAAGAAAAACAATACCGTAGTTGGAGTATCCTGGTGGTGGAAAGTCATACCCAATTTATGGCACCCCTGTAGGGATTTCAAGGCAAGAGACGGACATAGGTGGCTTGCCATTGCATACCTCTGCATAACAACGCAAGACTTCATTGGTGGTCTCCCATCCAAGTTCTAATCAGGGCTGACACTGCTTAGCTTCCAAGACTAGGCTAGCCGGAGACCTCCAGGTCAGGTCTGGAGTATCCTACAGACCACCGAACACCTGAGATGGTCTGGATGACATTTTCATTAAACAAATTGAAGATTTTTGGAAGGAAGCAAGAAGGAGAGAGTTC
>NW_015165288.1:75587-77093 GCF_001447785.1 Gekko japonicus
TCTTCCTGTTCAGAAAGAGAGGATCCTTTGACTTGATCCTAGGCAATAAAGGAAGACTTGGTTGATGATCTGGAAGTTGCAAGAACTTAGGGAAAGGGACCACATAGTGTTATAATTCTTGCTATGGGTGATCACAGTCAAATCTGTAGTTTCCTTGAACTTCAAGGAAAGTGAAATGCTAATGTGAGGTAGGATTCGGTGACAAGATAATCTGTCAGAGGGAGGGCTCCAAGATGGGCGAGAGTTCAAAATGGGAAACATTTAAAGATGCTAATGAGACTGCAGACAGAGCTAAGTTATAAGATGATGATAAAAGCACACCGATGGGAAAAATAGGAGGAGGGGCAGGTAACTAGGGAGGTCTACTGGTGAGTAGCCTGGATTAGAGGGACAGTGTCATGAAAGCCAAGACTCTAAAATGGATGAACCAGTAGTTGATGTGAAAGCAGACCCGTAGCCAGGATTGTGCAGCTTGTGGGGCAAATTTTTTTCTGGTGGGGCTGAAGTTCTCAGTGCAGAAAGAAAAGCCATTGAGCCAATAGAAAGCTGTGACCAGGAGAGATCTCTGAATTGCAAGCTGTCAACCACTTTAATGACAGTTCTCAGCTGCTGCAAGTTCATCACTTCTGCCTGCCTAAGCAGCTATTCTGAGAACGAGCCAGCAGGTGGGGGGGATGACTGCTGTAGTCAAGAAAGCTAACACTTGGGCAAAAAGTACTCTCTCAAAGGAGAGGTGGGGAAAATGACTTCTATAGTCAAGAAAGCTAACACTTAGGCAAAAAGAACTCTCTCAAAGGAGACCAGTTTCTTGACACAGAGTGAGAAGGGATCCTAGAGGTCACCTACTCCAACCCCCTTGCTCAGTGTGGGAATTAGTCAACTACAGCACCCCACTCTGATTATAGAAGCACACGCCTTTTAAAAAAATGTTTAAAATGAATGAAAATGCATTTACAGGAGAAATGTATGTGGGGCTCTGCCTTTCAGAAAGGGGGCGGAGCCCCCAAAAGCCCCACCGTAGCTATGGGCCTGTGTGAAAGACCTCCTCTTGAGACCATGGAGAGCTGCTGCCTGTCTAAGTAGACAATGGTCTGATTCATTATAAGACAGCTTTGTTTCTGGGAGGGGGCTGTGGCTCAGTGAAAGCACCTGTTTTTTCAGGCAGAAGGTCTCGGGTTCAATCCCCAGCATCTCCAGTTAAAAAGGACCAGGCAGTGGATGATGGGAAAGACCTCCATCTGAGACCCTGGACAGCTGGTGCCAGTCTGAGTAGACAATAATGACTGTGATGGACCAAGGGTCTGATTCAGTATAAGGCAGCTTCGTGTGTGTGTGTGTGTGTGTGTGTGTATGTGTGCACTTCCCCACACAGTGTCACATGTCACTCTAGGAATTTCCCAGAGCTCTATGGTTTTAGCTATAGACATTTGTAGGAAAATCTAGAGTATTGCACAATGCTGTGACACCACTTCAGAATACATGGCTGGAAGTATAATGCAGCACACT
>NW_015165288.1:78275-80857 GCF_001447785.1 Gekko japonicus
CTAATCTGGGAGAACTGGGTTTGATTCCCCCACTCCTCCACATGCAGCTGCTGGTGTGACCTTGGGTCAGTCGCAAGTTCTCTCAGAGCTGTTCTCTCGCGAGCAGTTCTCTCAGAGCTCTCTCAACCCCACCTATCTCACAGGGGAGGGGAAGGGAGACGAGATTGTAAGCCGCTCTGAGAATCCTCCAGGTCGTGAAGGGTGGGGTATAAATCCAATATCTTTGGAGAAGCCCTGAAGGACTGACACCAAATATAAGAACAGCCATGCTGGATCAGACCAAAGGCCTATCAAGTCCAGCATTCTGTCCACACAGAATGAAGACAGTTTATGTCAGTCTTCAAAGGGGGTGGGGGCAGGAGAATCCAGGAAATGACACATCCATCTGACTCTGATACCAGGAAGAAGAAGAAGAAGAGATTGGATTTATACCCCACCCTTCACTTGAAGGCTCAGAGCGGCTTACAAACTCCTTTCTCTTCCCCTCCCCACAGCAGACACCCTGTGAGGTGTGTGGGGCTGAGAGAACTCTGACACAAACTGCTCTTTTTCAAGGACAGCTGTGCCAGAGCTTGTGACTAACCCAAGGTCACATCAGCAGGTGCAAGTGGAGGAGTGGGGAATCAAACCCCGTTCTCCCAGATTAGAGTCCGTGCACTTAACCACAACACCAAACTGGCTCTAAATGTACCAGAACAGATTATTAAGTGCTTGGTCTGTCAGCAGCTCCAAGATCACTGCAGACTGTGACAGCAGCCATGAAATCAAAAGACGCCTGCTCCTTGGGAGGGAAGCGATGGCAAACCTAGACAGCATAATAAATAGTAGAGACATCACCCTGC
Source organism: Gekko japonicus (assembly GCF_001447785.1). Lineage (NCBI taxonomy): Eukaryota > Metazoa > Chordata > Lepidosauria > Squamata > Gekkonidae > Gekko > Gekko japonicus. Next base: position 79,118 of record NW_015165288.1, read on the forward strand.
CAACAAAAGTCCATATGGTCAAAGCAACGGTATTCCCAGTCGTACTGTATGGCTGCAACAGTTGGACTATAAGACCGGCAGGGGCTTTCCCATCACCTCTTCACTGATTCTTTTAACGGGATATGCTGGGGGATGACCTTCCGCATGCCAAACGGCTGCTGTACCACTGAGCCACTGAGCCATGGCCCCTGGAAACAAGTTACACCTGTATGATGTAAAAGGAAGTACTTCTTCACCCAAAGAGTGATTGACACTTGGAATTCACTGCCACAGGAAGTGGTGGGTGCTACAAGCATGGACGGCTTCAAGAGGGAATTAGATAAGCATATGGAGCAGAGGTCCATCAGTGGCTATTAGCCACAAGGTATAGATAGGGGCTCTGGGGCAAGTGATGCTCTGTCTTCTTGGTGCTTGGGGGGGGGTCAACAGTGGGAGGGCTTCTAATGTCCTGGCCCCACTGGTGGACCTCCTGATGGCACTGGTATTTCTGGCCACTGTGTGATACAAAGTGTTGGACTGGATGGGCCTGTGGCCTGATCCAACATTGGCATCTCTTATGTTCTTATGTTCTTACGATGTTTAACAATATAGGAAGCTGCCTTAGAGCCAGTCCGGTGTAGTGGTTAAGTGCGCGGACTTTAATCTGGGAGAACCGGGTTTGATTCCCCACTCCTCCACCTGCACCTGCTGATGTGACCTTGGGTCAGTCACAAGCTCTGGCACAGCTGTCCTTGAAAAAGAGCAGTTTCTGTCAGAGTTCTCTCAGCCCCACCCACCTCACAGGGTGTCTGTTGTGGGGAGGGGAAGGGAAAGGAGTTTGTCAGCTGCTCTGAGACTCCAAGTGAAGGGTGGGGTATAAATCCAATCTTTTCCTCTCTTCTCTTATATTGAATTAGCCCATCGGTCCATCAAGATCAGTATTGACCTATCACGCAGAGGTCTTTCACACCCCTCTCTTCGCTGATCCTTTTAACAGGAGGATGCCGAGAATCGAACCTGGGACCTTCTGCCTGCCGAGCAGAAGCTCTGCCACTGAGCCACAGTTCCCCTTCGGAGCTTTTCCCCAGCAAGGGCTCAGAGGGATTGGGTCTCTCCAAGGCAGGAAGCCGCCTTCGGTTCCGAGCCGCGAAAAGACCATCCTGTGCCAGAGACCCTTCGCCTTCTTCCCGCTGGATATATTTCTTTTTTTTAAATGCCATTAATTAAAGAGCCGGCGCTGATTGGGCGGCCGCCGCGTCCCCGCGGGCCCCTCTCCGCCATATAACGGGTGGCTCGGGCCGGCGTGAATATCCCGCCCCCGGTCAGGGCACCGCGCGGTGCCAGCTGGCTGCCAGAGCCAACCCGACGCTCCAGCGGGACCAGCGCCCTTCTGCCGCCGGCGGGAGGGCAGAGAGCAGGAGGGGCGCGCAGAGGGGCCGGTGCCGCGCCCCGGCCGGGACACCTCGTCGACGGTGGAATCGGGACGGAAACCAAGCCGAGAGGCGGCCCTCCCTCCCTTCCCCCTCCCGTCCACGCCGCCACCACTCGGGACCGAAGGGCAGGGCTCGGGAGGCGCCGCGCCCCGGAGGAGAGACGACAGCGGGTCCCAGACGGGTGCGGGGAGGGGAGAGCGCGCCGGCGGTGCTCCGGCGGACGCTCGGCGCCAGATCGCGGGGAAGGGGCGCAGCACGCGGAGGAGACTTGGAGGCAGGGGCTTGTCGCGACCCGGCTGGAGGAGGAAGCAGCGCAGTCGGCGAAGCG
>NW_015165288.1:81225-102993 GCF_001447785.1 Gekko japonicus
GGGGTGGAGTTCCGCGCCACGCCGCTGGGCAAGTCGGCCGAGAGCAGCGGCGAGCAGAGCGGCGACGAGGACGACGCCTTCGAGGAGGGCGCGCTGACGGGCGAGGCGGGCGGCGGCGGCGGCAAGCTGAAGGCCAGCGGCCCGCTGGGGGCCAAGAAGCCCAAGGAGCAGCGCTCGCTGCGCCTCAGCATCAACGCCCGCGAGCGGCGGCGGATGCACGACCTCAACGACGCCCTGGACGGCCTCCGCTCGGTCATCCCCTACGCCCACAGCCCGTCGGTGCGCAAGCTCTCCAAGATCGCCACCCTCCTGCTGGCCAAGAACTACATCCTCATGCAGGCGCAGGCCCTCGAGGAGATGCGGCGCCTGGTGGCCTACCTCAACCAGGGCCAGGCCCTCGGCACCCCGCTCCCGGCCGGCCTGGCGCCCTTCGGACAGACGCCGGCCGTCTACCCCTTCGCGGGCGCCGCCTTGCCCGCCGCCTGCCCCGAGAAATGCACTGCCTTCGCCGGGGCCGCCTCCGGCCTTTGCAAACATTGCAACGAGAAACCTTGAGGATGTGTTGGGGGCCTTGCTGACGAGAGGGACAAAAGGCGCCGCCGCCGCCTTCTTGCCATCGATTCCGGACTCATCCTTCTTCTTTTTTTTGCCTTTAAACCAATTTTTCTCCCCCCCACCCCTTCCCGGAATTCGGACATCCTCGGATTTTTCTGCTGCTCTGTGCTCCTCTCTCCACCCCTCGCCGTTTCTTTTCCTTTGCTGATACTTTTCTTTTAGATGTTTCATTGAATTCTTATATTTTTGTGTATATTCTTCTTCCAGCTCTGTCCGGGATTAATTTCGAGCATCACCATTTCCCCACCTCGTTCTTATTTTCAAGATGGTTTTCGAACCAGGGTTTGGGAATATATTTGTATATAGAGAGCGAGATGAAATAACTGGGGTGGGGTGGGAGGTTTGGGAAAGAAAGTTTCAGTGAGTCTCCCCTTGGGAGAAAGGGGTTTGTGTACAAGCTATGCAATGTTAACAGAATGCGGAATTATTTAAATGGCTGGTTTTCCTGCCACCAACCTAACAATTGGCAGAGTGGTGTTCGCATGTCACATGCTCATTCATTTCAGGAGAGTCAGTGAGCACTGTTCGTGGGGGAAAAATGCTTCTGAATGGGTTCATTTACTCAGTTATATATTCTTTTAAACTTTGGACTTCAGTCTTTCCATTGTTGCCGTCTCTGTCTCTCACTCTCTCTCTTTTTTTGCCTGTTTCTCAACTTTGGTTCAACGCATTTCCAAAGTCAGTTGTGCACCCTGCTAAACAAAGAAATCTAAAAATCCCTCGGAGTATTTATATGTATTTATAATAAATAAAAAAGGACATCCAACGCCTTGGTTTCTGTCCTAAATCTTTTTATCAGGCCAGTTCAGAAAGGAAACCTTTTCTAAAAAGAGTCATTATTTTAAATGCGAGGGACTGACCATGAATCCTAAATGCTTTGGGTATAGCTCAGACAAAGTTAAGGACTTTCTAATCCCATTGATTTCAGGAAGGGTGAACAGGGAGAGTCAACTTGGCTGCTGAAATCAGTGGAAATTAACACTGTGCCTTTACTTGTGAGTAAGTACCATTGACCTGGGTGAGTCTTACTTTTGACTGCTGCATGGAATTGGCCTTGCCTTTTTGACCCATATTCATAGGGTAGTAAGACTCACTGTTTTTAGGTGGTGGTTTGTTAGAAGACAATTAGTTTTGGTTTGGGATGGGAGAGATTTGGCGGGGGGGGAATGAACCAGTGTTCCCTCTAAGCTGAGTTAGTGTGAGCTAGCTCACAGTTTTTTAGCCTCTGGCTCACACATTTTTTTGTCTTCGCTCAGGAAGGAGGGCTCCAAAGCAAACCAATTTATGCAGTAGCCAGATCACTCGCTCACAACTTTAATGCTAGTAGCTCACAAAGTTGAATTTTTGTGCACCTGTGAATTCGAATATCCTGGCCCAAATGCTGCTGGATATTGGATATTGTGAATGTCCATGCTGAAGTACATCCCACTGCGTTCAATGGAACTTGCTCTTGAGCATGAGATGGTAAACTGAAAACATTGGCGATGGTTTCTTAGTAAATACAAGGACGCATCGGGGTGTGGGAAATGTATTAGGTTTTACCAATCTCTGTCCGCAGCAATACAGACGACAAATCCCCCCAGTAGCTGGCATAAGGAGGTTGAAACGCGCTTTGCGTCAGGATGATCAGTGGAAAAATGAACTTTGGGAAAGGCGGATTATGAGTGCGAAGAATGAATCGTAGATTTCCTGGCGCCGTTCAGAGTGAAGCAGGTGTGTTTTATACCGAGCGGATCGTGATCCCGAGAAGGGTTTTTATGCCCATGTTGCAGGTGGAGAAGGAAACGGATTTGTACGGCAAAGGTAACAGGCCACCAGAGAGTGGTAAAAGTTGTGGTCTTAAGAGTCGTGAGAAGAGATAAAAGACTGGACGGTTTGGTGTGCAGGTACGCACACGCTTGTGCTGGTGATTGGTGCTTTGTGGAATGGGCACACGGGATGTGTTCTTTGACCACAACATGGTGTCCAGTGCCAACTCGGTATTCCCTTGCAGCTCTGTTGTCTGCTGCCACTTGATCCGAAAATGATCTCAGTTGCTCGGGTGCTGGCTGAACTCCAAACCCTTGTCCAGTTTAGAACCTCTGAGGTCCAAACCAAGGCACGTTTACTTTAAAGTAAGCCACACTGAGTCCAGGGGAGATTCCTTCCAAGCAAGCGTTTTTAGGTTTGTCGCTTTCACTGCCGTCCTGAAACCAGTTGAACTTTGGTTTGCCGTATGGCAACAACCATAGACCTAGTGTAGTCAGACCTTTGTGCTGGTTCACATTTATTTATTTTTTTAAGTATAAGACCTTGCAGCCCTTTGCTCTGGCTCAACGGGTTTGTGCATCAGGTTCCCCACGTCTTTTGAGATACCAGGTCTTCTGATGGGGCTGGCTTACCTATTGGACTGTTTGCATCTTCGTTGGATCAACATGGTTGATATGTATCATCGTGAAATTGAACTCTCGTTTTTTTTCCGCAGCTCGTGTTTGGGTTTGGAAGGGATTCGCTGGTGCTTCCAGGACCGTGATAATAGAGACGTGTTCTGTTCCACTAGGAGAAATCCCACTATTCAATGTCAGAGCTACCACGCAAATTGGTTCAATGAGAGCCTTGCAGGCTCTATCTGTCCAGGGCTATTTGTGTTAGGCATGGGGAAGAAGAAGGGGGGAGGTTGTAACTATTTAAGGTTATTAAACCAATTTTCAGGGCTGTCGCAAATGTTATGCTAATTCCGAAAGGGCTCGCGGTGCCTCCGAAAACCCCCTTGTCTCTAGTGTTTAATTTTAATTAATACACTTCCCCCCTCCTCCGGAGAAAGCCCTTGTTTTCTCGCGTGTTTGCAAAAAAAAGGGTATCTGTGATTAACCCTCATTCGGAAAGACATATGGCTTCAGATTGGTTTCTTCTCATTTCCATATTAATTTCTTCATTTTATTTTTCAGAAGGCCAGTTTGAGTGGCGAGGTGCGTCGTTGTCCCCCCCTCCTGCCACATTAAAATGAAAACAAAAAAAGAAAAACTGGGGGGGGGGATATATCAGATACTTAGGTGCGAAAAAGAAAGAAACTGGCAGTTTTCATTATCAATATTGCAGACGGTGGGCGGGTACCAGAAAAGGTCCTCTTCTTTTCCACCCAGAAAAAAAAAACAGGTTTAGGTTTTAAAAAAAAGAAAAAAGAATCACGATGTTCAGATAAACATTAATTCCGGCTCAAAGCCCTAGAAATGGAATTAACTGGGATTATTTAAATGCAGAGTAGTTTCATTGTTCCCCTCTTGCTAAAAGCGCTGTGGAATAAAAAGAGTTTTTATAAAGAGTCTGATTTTTAAAAAAAACAAAACAAAAAGGAAAAGCCCTTTTTTGTGTGTCCATTAATAACAACGTGATTTATAATTGCTCTCTTTATAGACAATAATGACTGAAAAGCTTGACTTCTGCAATTCCCAGTTCATGAAAAGTCTCCCGTAATGCTATCGGAAGTAATCGAAGCTGTCCACGTGCAGGTAAATGGGGTTTTTACCCTTCTCTTATTGCATCCAGAATGTTTATATCAAGTTCTGTTCTCCTTTCTCCCCGATAGAAGTCCGGCTTCTTATTTTTAGTAGGAAAAGTTAAATTAAGCTTAGCGTCGCTTACCCTTTCAGAGGGCCGAAAAAAGGTGCTTCACTCTGGAGGGCGCGTGGGAACCTTTCCTAAGAACCAGGAAGAAGTCATCCATTGATTTATAGGCAAAGTAAAGATGTCATTTGCTGCAAGTAGAAGGACGCATTGTGGGGAATTGTGGGGCCCCTGCCTAATGCTCCCTCTAAGCTGTGGAGTCTTGTGAGCAAAAATTCTACTTTGTGAGCTACTGGCATTAAAGTTGTGAGCGAGCGATTTGGCTACCGCATACATTACTTTGCTCTGGAGCCATCTTTCCTGAGCTAAGACAAAAATCTGTGAGCTGGAGGATAAAAAACGGTGAGCTGGCTCACACTAACTCAGCTTAGAGGGAACACTGATGTTTTCCTTTTACAATAAGTGCTGGGGGGGGGCCTGCTTGCAGGGGATAATCAGCCAATGGGGCAGGGGTGTTAAATTCCCCGGTGCCTCTAAATCTGGCCCAGTAAATGTCTCTTCTTCGTCCGTCCCCCCCTTCCCTATTTGTTTTCTCTCCGGTGCTCGAAGCAAGCTCAACTAACAGAAAACTGCCTCTGTGGACATTTGCAGGAGAGAATCAGCAGGTGCGGAAGGATCGAGGCATTTTCTGCCCACCCGTTGATCCTTCCCCGCAGCAACCTCCCCTCCTGCTTTCGTGTTATCTTAGTGGACGTAGATTTGGAAACAGATCTTTGCCGAGATAACCATATATACCCTGAGGCTGCAGCGCTCTAGGCTGTGGATTAGACCCAGGAACACACACAAAAAAGGCTGGACTGTCTGAGCAAAACAGTTCGCTGGGTTTCAGTGAAAAATGTTGAGAAGGCTGCCACAGTAGGTCGGTTTCCGTCTCTCTGTTGCAAACGTGGCCTGGCTTGGATGGCCCAGGCTAGCCCGATCTCATCAGATCTCAGAAGTACAGAGGAGGGTGTACAGGATAGCCCACCCAAACCTGTCCAGGGATGAGAGGGGAATCCTGCACTTTCCAGTACATTAAACAACAACCCACAGAGGTAGGCTACCCTCTCTGGATTCAGAACAAGATGCCACCAGAACCTCTACAATAATCCCCCTCCCAACCTGAGATTAGAGGTTCAAAATCTCAGTTGGCATCTAGGGCTTAACACATTAGCAACTCTTCCCAGAGACGCACAATATTTTAACCTCCAATAGTAGTGTATGTGGTCAGCGTTTAGGCGACAGGATTTTAGGCTTGGAACTCAGGTACAACATCAGAGACCATTTAGAAACAAGAATGATTTTTATTCAATACAGAGCATTGCAATTAAACTATAAGAGATTACAAAATAAGAAAGGCTAGGCTGTTTGCCTTAACTAAACAGTAATGGTTCATATTTACCAAGTCAGAAGAGCATCAGTCCAAATAGTCCAAGTACCAAGGGATTTTTAAGGGAAATCCCATCTTTGCTAACCATGTGCTCAGTTCACAAAGCAGTTCTTTGTCTCTCCCAGAGACAGCATTTCAGGGGCAATAAACAAGCAGAGAGCAGGAACAGAACAGAGAGAGAGTCTCTCCCATAGGGAATGACCAGTTATAGGCCAATTCCAGTCACAAATTAGCCCTGGCCAGTTGCGAGTGGGAATGGGGTGTGTCCATTGTTGGTTGCCATAGCTGCAACACAGGAATGGCTAGGAGTTTGGAGGCCCCTCCTGCAGTCAGGTGACCCCAAACTCCAGCTACTTCATTGGCTACGTGACTTCTTGCATGTGAGGCAGAGGCAGGAGCCATCAGGTCTGCCTCTTCCACGTAGAGGTGTGAAAGAATGTGTGGTTATATGGCATGGTTATAAAGTTTCTCCGGCCAGTTGATCTGCCCTGGACCATTTGGCCGGCAACAGGAAACACAGCATGTCATCAGAATGTAATCACAGGAGGAGGCATGGATTATAGAAAGCAGAATTTCTATACAGAGGGCAACCAAGAGTATTAGGGGGTTGGAGCACCTTCCCTAGGAGGAAAGGCTGAAGAGTCTGGGACTTTTCAGTTTAGGAAAGAGACAAGTAAGGGGGGGGCATGATAGAGGTTTCTAAAATTACACATGGAGTGGAGAGAGTTGACAGCTATCAGTATAGCGGATATTATTCAAGAGATTCTGGAGAGTCCCGTTGGGTTGGATGCTGTGGATCCATTCTGCTGACAGAAGCACCTTTCCTCGGAATAGCTTCCTGCGAGCAGCTCCTTGCATGGGGAGAAAGCTCACTGTCAGCAGGACAGACCTATGGCGTCATATCCCCTGCCGACCCTGCTTAGCTTCAGAGATCTGACGAGATCAGGCTAGCCTGAGCCATCCAGATCAGGGCAGTATTATTTAGTACTGTACATTTATGTCCCACTTTTGTAGGCAGTATCTAGAGGGTACCAAACAGATCCAAAGCCGCACGGCTTCACCAAGATCACTGCGCCCCTCCAGCCATATCCCTAGACTCCAGGCATTTCTCGTGGCACAGTATGGTATTCTTGTTCAGTTAATAACTATTGCAAAAAAACTTAGAAGGCACAGCAAATCCGGGGCAGTGTTCCGTCTAAGCTGAGTTAGTGTGAGCCAGCTCACAGTTTTTTAGCCTCCGGCTCACACATTTTTGCCTTAGCTCAGGAAGGACGGCTCCAGAGCAAACTGATTGATGCAGTAGCCAAAGTGCTCATTCACAACTTTAATGCCAGTAGCTCACAAAGTAGAATTTTTGCTCACAAGACTCCACAGCTTAAAGGGAGCATTGTTCAGGGGCAGCCATTTTGGTGGAGGTGGAGAGTGCCTTCAAGTCACAGCCAACTCATCAGGTTTTCAGAGCCAGTTTGGTGTAGTGGTTAAGTGCGCGGACTCTAATCTGGGAGAACCGGGTTTGATTCCCCACTCCTCCACTGGCACCTGCTGATGTGACCTTGGGCAAGCCGTAGCTCTGACAAGCGCTGTCCTTGAAAAAGAGCAGTCTCTGTCAAGAGCTCTCTCAGTCCCACCTACCTCACAGGGTGTTTGTTGTGGGGAGGGGAAGGGAAAGGAGTTTGTAAGCCGCTCTGAGACACCTTTGGGTGGTGAAGGGTGGGGTATAAATCCAATCTCTTCTTCTTCTTCTTCTTCAAGGCTAGAGACGATCAGAGGTGGTTTGCTATTGCCTGCCTCTGTGTCGTGACCCTGGACGTCCTTGGTTGTCTCCCATGTAAGTGGCCCAGCTTAGCTTCTAAGTTCTGACGGGATGAGGCTAGCCTGGGCTATGACCATTTTAGCCATTTTAGGGAAAACTTTTTTACATATTAGGAAAACCTTTTTGACAGTCAGAGTTGTGCAAGAGTGGAATCAGCTGCCTCGGGAGGTGGTGAGCGCCCCCTCCCTGGCAGTCTTCAAGCAGTGGTTGGACAAACGTCAGGGATGCTCTAGGCTGGTCCTGCATTGAGCAGGGGGTTGGACTAGATGGCCTCTATGGCCCCTTCCGGCTCTGTGATTCTAGGACAACCTAATTTGGGATCACACTTGCTTTTAACAGAGCTAATTAAATAAGGTTGCAGTCTTGTGTATGCTGAATTGATAGAATAAGTGTTTCTGGACTCAGTGGAACTTTCTTTGACGTAAACTTGTAGAAGAAAAACGAAAAAGAGGAAACAAACTGAACCCAAACCAAATTGAATTAAGTACCATAAGGTTAAGAAAGTGTAAACGTACAGGCCAAATGAGATCATTGGTCAGTTTAAAAATTAACAGATATTAACAAATATACAAAAATGCATGTATTTATTTCACAATAGATTAGACACAGATATTGGCCCTTACAATAGCCTCAGTTTTCATTGATGATCTACAGTGACATCCAACAGTGACAAATATTGACCCTGACTAGGCCCATTTTGGCCCAATTGGCCTTCCTCAGTGGTCAAACTATTAATATTGCAACATGGGGCTCCTGACCTGATAGTGTAACATACATTCATTTATCATAAACTGACCAATGTGAAATTATTCTGTTAATTTTTGTCTGTGACCAAGGAAAAGACTCTTGATCAAAAATCTCGTTCTTAACAATTCCTATAGGGATGATTCAATCATGTACCTTTCTTGCTTGGTTACAAAAGTTCTGTAAAGCTATGAACCAATGTTTGGCCTGTATGTTTTTTTTTAGGTACCCATAAGGTATACTTTTATTATTTTTCATATTATACACCAACTAACAAACATACTACATAACAAACATCCACTTACACACATAAAACATACAAAGAGATCAGTATATTTTCTTATAACTCTAATACCATATTTAAAGAATTTCTATGTCTGCTTAAGTTTCTGTATACTCTTATCTTTTTACCATAGTTTCTATTTAACTTAAAAAGATTAATAATACCAAAAATTTCATTACTTTAACCTATGCATTTATATTGTACCAATCATACAGTTTTTTCCACGTCTTTTGAAATGTTGGGTCTGTTGTCCCTCTCATCAATGATGACAGTTTATCATTTTCAGCCGTCTCCAACAGTTTATTCACATATTCTTGCTTCTTTGGTGTTTCCATTTTGCATATAATATTCTTGCTGCAGTAGATAGGTGTACTATCAAATATCTATCACCTCTATCAGACTCCTTTGGAAATATATTTAGTAATAATATTTCAAGCAAAAATTGTATTTTTTTGTTTGGCCTGTATGTTTATGCTTTCGTAAACCTGTAGAAGATCAGGCTGCGTATAACCTTAGTAATAGTTTACAATCCTATCAACGGGAAAGAGCAAGAGTCCAGGAGCACCTTAAAGACTAACAAAAATTGTGGCAGGGATCGTGTTGTTATTGTCCATGGAACCACATTGTATTAAATGCATTCTAGTGCATGAAGGCTAATACCATAATAAAGCTTGTGTTAGTCTCTCAGGGCTAACAAGAATCCTTTTTTTTCCCCCTTTGGCTGCTAATTTATTCTTGGAAACGCAGTCATTGTGGGTCTGGCGAGGCTGCTCACACAGAGAGTGATTTGTTGTTGTTGTTGAGTCGCACAGTGGAGTCCGACTCTTCGTGACCCCATGGACAAGATCCCGCCAGGTCCTCCTGTCTTCCGCCGTCCTCTGAAGTTTGCTCAATTTCACGTTCGTTGCATCTGTGACACTGTCTAACCTTCTCATCCTTTGCCGTCCCCGTCTTCTTTGACCTTCAGTCTTTCCCAGCATCGGGGTCTTCTCCAGTGAGTGCTCCCTTCTCATTACATTAATTGAAACTGCAATCCTGTGCCTTCTTACTCGGTGGGAGGTCAGTTGGAGTTAGCAGAATTTGCTTCTGGAAAAGTGTGTGTAGGACTGGGCACAAAGGTTGTTCATCTTTAAGGCGCTACTGGACTTTTGTCTTGGGTTATTAAAAGTGCCTGCAGTGGTATCCAAAGATCTGTGCAAGTCTACGGGCATACACGTTTCTAGTAGAAAGCTTTACCTTCCCCCCCCCCTCTTTGAATAGCTCTCCTTTCCTCGTGGCATAGTAGAAGCAGCTTCTTGATTTTAGACAGGTAGAGTGAGAGTTTTTCGTATTTGAGCAACAGACTCCAGATGGGATCTGAGGATCCCTTGGAATTACAGCTCACCTCCAGACTACAGAGATCAGTTCCCCCGGGGGGGGGGAATGGCTGCTTTGGAGGGTGGACTCTGTGGCACTGTACCCCACTGAGGTCCCTGTCCTCCCCAGGCTACATCCCCAAATTTGCCAGGAGTTTCCCAACTTGGAGCTGGGAACCCTACCCCCCCCTCCTGTTCCCTGCCGGTGGCCAGGGGGATCTAAAAAACCTAGAAACAAAAGTCCACGCCCTCCTGGTATGTGTGGAACTAGCTGTTTGGTTATCCTGGCCAGCTTTTCCAGCTTTCTGTGTGTTTGGAGAAGATCCAAAAGGGGGAGAGAGAAGGGGGGGGGTTGGAAGTTTTTCTCTTTAATCCCTTGAAAGCTACCGCCATATGTCCGCAGTCCTAAAATATATTGTGCTCCTTGGTGCATTTTGTGCCACTATAGTAACAACCTGTTTTGTGATGTTGCGTGGATTCTTTAATTGGTTTTCCTCTTGGCATTTATTGGTTTGTGCAGTATGTTTTAGTGGCAGGCAAAAAAGGATTGAATCCAACGACAAAACTTGGTAAAGATACATAGGCTGCGGTCACACGGGGCATTAGCCACGCTACAGAGACGGAAGATAGGCGGATTTTCCAGGCGCGATCACACCGCAACATCTGGGAAGCGTAAAGCTCCCATGGCTAACCCGAGGCTTCCCATCGAAGATGCGGCGTAAAAAACTAGTACCTCCGAGGTACTAGTTTCCGGAAACCGCGGGGCAAGCGCGGGCATCTGATAGCGTTTCCGGTGGTAGTTTGTGGCATCCGGCGCCCGCCCATGTCCCGTCGCAAAAAGGTGTTTTTTCCCAAGTCTCCACGGGATGAGCACAAGCACCCAACGGCACATGCACACACTTTGGTTGAAAAAAAAACACAACCCCATTTGCCACGGCAGCGGCGCCTAGCCATTGCTGCTGTGATCGCGCCGCGCCACTTCTTTGCCGCGCCGCAGGATTGTCGTGTGATCGGCACCTCCCCCCGAACCACAAGACGTCGGTGGGACGTGTGATCTGGCGGCCGCGCGTTAGTTTGCTCCGGGGCAAACAGCCACACTTCCCCCCCGCATTTTCCGGCCCGTGTGACTGGGGCCATAGTTCGGCATAGCTGGATTCGAGTCTAGCCAAACCTTTAGAGACGAACAAGATATTCCGGGAATAAGCTTTCAACAGTCAAAGCTCCCTTTATTGGGAATGTATATACTCCTAAAAGAACTGAAATCTGGTTTCAAACTCAGCACCTTGGCAAAGGGAGAAGCCGGCAATGGCAGAATTCCAAAACAGTATGTCTGAATGAACTGAATTGTTATTTAAAATAGAAGTACTGCAGTGCCTTTAATTCCTTTATTCGTATATTCAGTTCTTTAACTCAGCATCTTTAACATCAGCATTCTGATTTGTTTTCGATGGCCGCTGGCTTCAGTGCCATTTTTAAAAGGGTTAGACAAATTATTGGAGGATCAACTTATGAATGTGTGTAAAGTGGCATCAAGTAATAGCCCACTTATGGAGACCCTGTAGAGTTTCCAAGGAAAGAAACAGAGGTGGATTTCCATTGCCTGGCTATGCATCACAATCTTGGTCTCCCGTCCAAATACTATCCAGGGCTGACCCTGCCTAGCTTCTGAGATTTGACAAGATCAGGAGGGACTTGTGGATAGCTTTTACTTTGATTCCTAGGTAGAACCTCCATGTTCAGAGGCAGTATATCAGTAGATACTGGGGACAACAAGCAGCTGTTGCCATCATGCCCTGCTGATTTACTTTCCAGAGGCATTTAGCTTGCCACTGCTGGAAACAGAACGCTGGGCGAATTGGATTCGTGGACTGATGCAGCTGGGTCCTTCTTACTTTCACAGCTTGTGTAGCTCTTAGCAGGAAAGAGATAATGTTCATTTGAGCTATTTCATGTGGGGCTACCAGCTAATCCCTAGGAACTTCTTATGTGAATTGTCAATCCCAAATTACGTTGTCCTTCTGCATGTTTCTGTGAATTACGCAGAACTCTTTTGCTGGTTATGTGTGCATATATTGCTTAGAAGCCAAAACGAGAACAATCTCCTTCTTATAGCTCAGTGAAATTATTTTGAAATGCGTTGGGCCAAGGTACTCAAACTTTTTCTAAGGGTCAGCATGAAAACAATGTGGTTTTTCTCCCTCTTCCCCCTTTTCTTGCAAACTCAAAAACGGTGTTTCTGTTTGAACTTTGTGGCTTTTGAAGTGGACGCAGAATACTTGCTGGGAAAGAAAGACAAAAAGGCTTGAATCCATCTCAGGCATTGAGCTGTAGAACATTTCACGTGCAAATGGGTCGATCCTGTAGTGGCCCCAGATCGCAGGCGCATACAGCTCCCGTTGTCTGGAAGGGCAAAGATCGACTCAGTGTGCAGAGAGACCTTTGCCTTTGAACAGCCCACAGTGCACGTGAAATGAAAACTCATGTGCTTGCAGCCTTCTTCATCGAAGCCAGTGAAGGGCAAAAATTGAACGTCAAATGCTGTCTGTTTTGTTCAAGAAGGTGAACATGTATGTATACTGAAACTAGGTTTTACAGTATGTGCCTGTAAATTTATTTACAAAATTTTATTGCATGCATTCCAAACATCTTCCTGTTGCCATCCAGTGTTAATTGTAAGAAGGGCAAGGGAAGTTTTGGTCAACTGGCTAAGATTTTGCTGCAAACGACTGAAATTGGTGCACGTGTACAGGTGGGATTGAGCAAGAAATATACATGGATTGCGATTTGTGGACTTGGGGTGTGGCGGAGGAGGTATTTGTGAATTTCCTGCATGGTGGAGGGGGTTGGACTCAATGACCCTGGAGGTCCCTTCCAACTCTGTGATTCTACGGGGGGGGGGGGGGGTTGCATTTGGTTTTTGTTTCCATGCAGCTATAGCACGTATGGCTGAACACTCGTAGTGCTTTACAGAAACTTGAAAAATCAAGGTAGGGTTAGGCCTGAAATTATAGAATAAGAACAGAACCGTTTCAGAACATGTTTAAGGTGGATAGCCATGTTGATCTGTACTAGAAGAATGAGATTCAACTCCTGTTGACACTTTAAAGACCAACAGGGTTTCCAGGGTATAGCCCTGACCTAGATAGCCCAGGCATGCTCAATCTCATCAGCTCTCAGAAGCTAAGCAGGGTCGACTCTGGCCAGTAGTTGGATGGGAGACCTCCAAGGAATACCAGCAGTCGGGAGGCGGGGGCAGGCTTTATTCAGCCACCTCTCTGAATATCCTCCAGGCCCCCAGGAGAGGTCAGTCACCAGAGGGCGCCATGACTTCCAGGTGCGCACACACACATATTTTAAAAAATACAAAAAAGGTTTCCAGGGTATAGGATTTCAAGAGTCAATGTTCCCTTCATCAGATCTTACGAAGGGAGCTTTGACTCTTGAAAGCTTATACCAGGGATCACCAACATAGTGCCCATGTCCACCAAGTGTTTTTAAAAAGTGGGCGGGGCCAGGTGGAGCTTTTGCTCACCAAGGCTTGTGTTGGCCATTGCAGCTTTTTAATTGGCCGTTGCAACTCTCAGCCCCACCCACCTCACAGGGTGTCTCTTGTGGGGAGGGGGAGGGAAAGGAGTTTGTAAGCCGCTCTGAGACTCCGAGTGAAGGGCGGGGTATAAATCCAATCTCTTCTCTTCTTCTCTTCTTAAGTGTGCGGACTCTAATCTGGGAGAACTGGGTGTGATTCCCCACTCCTCCACTTGCAGCTGATGGATGACCTTGGGCAAGCCATAGTTCTGTCAGAGCTGTTCTCTCAAGGACAGTTGTCTCAGAGCTCTCTCAGCCCCGCCTACCTCATAGAGGGTGTCTCTTGTGGGGAGGGGGAGGGAAAGGAGTTTGTAAGCCGCTCTGAGACTCCGAGTGAAGGGCGGGGTATAAATCCAATCTCTTCCTCTTCCTCTTCTATATGCAGGGCTCTAGTCGGGGGGGAGCTCTCAGGTACGGAGCTCCGGAAGAGAACCTCTAGGGGGCGGGGCGGTCACGTGGTGAAGCCCCGCCCCCTTCTTTACCCCGCCCTCTGCTTCGATCCTCATTCCGTTTGGGAATGAGGATGAAGCAGGAGGGTAAGTAGCCGGGCCTTCTGACACACTTCCGGTGATGTCAGGGGGTGTGGCCTTCTGTCACTTCCGGTGATGTCAGGGGGCGTGGCATATGCAAATAAGTTATGCTAATGAGTTATGCTAATGAGCTCCGGTAGCTCTTTTTCTACAACAAGACCCCTGTCTATATGTGCATGTGTTTATGTGTGTGTGTGTGTGTGCATGCAAGCACTTGGAAGTCATGGCGACCTCTGGTGTGACTGTGTGTGCGCCTGGAAGTCTCTTCCTCGTCAACAGCCTTGCTCAGGTCTTGCAGACTGTTAGCCGTGGCTTCCCTGGCTGAGTCGATCCATCTCCGGTTGGGTCTTCCTCTTTTCCTGCTGCCTTCACCTTTCTCCAGCTTGATTGTCTTTTCGAGCAACTCTTGCCTTCCCGTAATGTGACCAAAGTACAATAGCCTCATTTTAGCTTCCAGGGAGAGCTGCATTTGTGTATGGCGCTTAGAACATCCAGGCATCATCTGGCCAAATTGGAGTACTTTTCGAAGTCCCCTGGCTTAACTTTATGACTTTTTCAGGAGAAGATACACGATCAGTGCAGTCCTATGGAGAATGACTCCATTTTAAAAAGTTCAGTGGGCTTAGCGTGAAGGAACTCTGCATATGATTGCGCTGAACTTCTTGTGCATTAAATCTGGTTTCCCCAACCTGTAGGTGAATCATAGAACCATAGAGTTGGAAAGGACCTCCAGGGTTATCTAGTCCAACCCCCTGCACGATGCAGGAAATTCACACATACCCCCCCCACACACACACCCAGTGATCCCTGCTCCATGCCCAGAAGATGGCAAAAACCCTCCAGGATCCCCGGCCAGACTGGCCTGGAGAAAATTACTTCCTGACCCGAAAGTGGTGATCGGCATTTCCCCCGGTGTATAAGAAAGGGGAAGGCAGGGTACAAATTGGATTAAATAAATAAATTAAAAAAAACTTTCCACTCCTCCACTCGCAGCTGCTGGATGACCTTGGGCAAGCCATAGTTCTATCAGAGCTGTCCTTGAAAAGAGCAGTTTCTGTCAGAGCTCTCTCAGCCCCGCCTACCTCACAGGGTGTCTGTTGCGGGGAGGGGAAGGGGAAGGAGTTTGTAAACTGCTCTGAGATTCCAGGTGAAGGGTGGGGTATAAATCCAACCCCCCCCCTCCTCCTCCTTCTCTGCGAGGGCTTCTGCGTTCACAGCTCCATTGAGAGCTACACAGAATTGTTGCCCTGTGGATGCATCCAATGAAACTGTCTGCCGAAGTATAATTTATTTTGAAGTATTTAGTGTTGTTCTTATTTTATTGTATTTATTGCATGTGTTTTGTTATTCTGTTTTTATGCTGTAAATCTGCACTCGGCAGATCATTATAGGTTGGAACCCACCCTGAGCCTCCTTTGTGGGGAGGGCGGGATATAAATGGAAGGAAATAAATAAATAAATACCCGCGGCTGGTGAAATTCCAGAAGGTAGCCCCCCCCCCCCAAAAAACCCTTTGTTTTCTGTTTATTTGGTTAAATTTTTAGGCCGCCCTTCCCTGCGAGCAGGGCTCAGGGCAGCTTACCACAGAAAGGAACAGACAATAAATAACCAAAAGTTTAAAACCTACAATAAAATATACAGTGCATGTATCAGCAGAATGGCGAGAAGATTTCAGATTTCACAAGCCTCCGGGGTGGGGTGGGGGGTGGCTGCAGAGAATGAAGAAGAAGAAGAGATTGGATTTATACCCCGCCCTTCACTACCCAAGGGAGTCTCAGAGCGGCTTACAAACTCCTTTCCCTTCCCCGCCCCACAACAGACACCCTGTGAGGTGGGCGGGGCTG
The DNA here is from genome assembly GCF_001447785.1 of Gekko japonicus. Lineage (NCBI taxonomy): Eukaryota > Metazoa > Chordata > Lepidosauria > Squamata > Gekkonidae > Gekko > Gekko japonicus. The sequence continues at coordinate 96,967 of NW_015165288.1, forward strand.
AGAGAACTCTGACACAAACTGCTCTTTTTCAAGGACAGCTGTGCCAGAGCTTTTGACTGACCCAAGGTCACATCAGCAGGTGCAAGTGGAGGAGTGGGGAATCAAACCCGGTTCTCCCAGATAAGAGTCCGCGCACTTAACCGCTACACCAAACTGACTCTCAAGGGTATGAGAGTGCCAGACTGCATGCTGTACCGTCGCTGTCCTCAACCAAATGCCTGGCGGAACTGAATGCTTGGTAGAACATTTGGAGAAGTGATTAGTTTTTTAAAATGGGGAAGACGCGTGATTTGCCGTATGCAAGCTCTCATGTCCTCTAGAGTTCTTCATTTGGCCGGATGCTCAAAGGAGTGGGCAGGATTACGTCCAACCTGACCAAGAGGTTCCTGGGTTTTGCTCTGCACCGGTATGGCTGCCTGCAACCTTGATTGGCAGAGTCATTCAAACCGGCAAATCTTTCTGATGCGTTCGTTTAGCAGCTCGTGAGATAATACAGCAGAGCGGCGGGCTTTGGGGCAGAGAATTCTCAAGCCCGGTCAGCTTGGAAAAGACATTCTTTTCCTCGGAGCATCTTCTTGGCTTTCCGTCTTGCATTAGGGTTTCTTGCCGTGGAGTGTATGCAGCAGTGCCCTTTCGTCCCTCTTGTTTGCGTCTCAAATAAAAGTGAGGCAGCTTTTTAAAAACATGCGCATCTGTATTAAAAGTGCTCAGACGTGAGTCCAATAGCGCCTTAGAGACCAACGAGGTTTCAAGAGAATGAGCTTTTGGGAGCTAAAGCATCCTTTGTTGGATACGAGGATTTTGACTCTCAAAAGCTTATACCTCCAAAATTTCATTGGTCTGTAAGCTGTTTCTGGACTCTGATGTCGTTCTTCTACTGCAGATCGACACAGGTACCCTCTTGACACTATATTAAAGGTTAGTTACAAGAATGGGCACAGTAATAAGACCAATGAGAAAAGGAAAAAGAACTGTGACAATTTAGCGCTTAGTAATATATTCATAAATCATAATATACAATAACAGGAAATAAGTAATATATATATAAGGAATGTAGACGGTGGTCTCCGGAATGGTGTGCCGTTTCGACAATGATCTTCTTCTGAACCAGGGTGTGTACAAAAACGGTCTTTCATTCAGCAGTTATAGCCCATTGAAGAACATAGCTGTAAGCATAGAATCACGATGAAGTGAATCAACAGTATATTTCCAATACGTCACCAAGAGAAATGAATTGTTGAAAGACAGTTTTTTTCATTGACTATATTAAAGGTTTACATGAAAAGTATTCCCTTGCGTAGGGGACCTTGGGAATTGTACCTCTTTGACGAGAGGCTACGGGACAGTGCGTAAAGTTATCGTTCCTTGTCGGACAGCTGTGTTAGTCTGCTGTTAGCTAAAATCTGAATTGCGTACATAAACCTGGGTGTTTCCAGTTTTAATGTCTGATTCATTTATTGTATTCTTTTGCATGGAGATTGGTCAGTGTCAGAAGGCCATCACTGCTCCATGATCTCTTATTATAGCACATTATGAGCCCTCGAGAGCATGGCTGATGTGGTGGTGTCCTATGATTAGGGTCAGCAGCTCTGAGCCAAGAAACTCCTGGAAACTTGAGGGTGGAGCCCGGGAAGGGTTGGGTTTGGGGAGGGGAGGGACCTCAACAGGGTATAACGCCATAGAGTCCACCCTCCTAAACAGCCATTTTCTCCAGGGGAACTGATCTCTATAATCTGGAGATTGGCTGAAATCCTTGGAGATGGAGCACAAGGGAGGGCTGCATTTGGGGAGGGAGAGGACCTCCACTGGGTATGATACCATAGAGTTCGTCTCCCGCAGCAGCCATTTTCTCCAGGGGAACTGATCTCTCGAGTCTGGAGACCAGTTGTAATTCCAGGAGAACTCCAGGCCCCACCTGGAGGTTGGCTACCTAACTTCTCCCTTCCCACTATTGCCCATCGATATCCATGAAAAGCTGCTCTGGGGAGGGGGGCTGGGAACCTGAGGAATTATAGGAGGGGGCCTGTAGCAAGGACGAGGAACGAGTGGAAATTGCCAGTTTAAATTGGCAATTTCCTCCAATTCCTCTTTCTCGCTACAGGTTGGATTCAGTGGTAACTGAGTTGGATCAAGCAGTCATTTCCACTTATAGGAATTACCTCTTTGCCCGCCACCTCCCAAACTGCTGCTCCTGGGCAATAGGCTCCCCATCCCATCCCGGATGATACAAAGGGCAAGTCAGAGATCAGCAGTGGAAGGAGGGAAGTGGTGAAACTCCCCTTCTTCCCCAACATAAATCTATCTCTGGATCCAACCCCTGGATACAGATTTCAGTGGAGCCTTTGTAAGAGTGTTTTTACAATGGAAACAGTTACCCAGGAGCAAGGTGGACTGTACCTTGCCAGAAGTGTTGAAGCACAGGCTGGACAGCCTGTTCTGGGGAATGCTCATGTGCTGGATTCTCTGTACTGAGCAGGGAATTGGACTAAGAACCTAAGAGAAGCCAATGCTGGATCAGGCCAATGGCCCATCCAGTCCAACACTCTGTCACACAGTTGCCAAAAACACCAGGTGCCATCAGGAGGTCCAGCAGTGGGGACAGGACACTAGAAGCCCTCCCACTGTTGCCCCCCCCCCAGCACCAAGAATACAGAGCATCCCTTGCCCCAGACTGAGAGTTCCTACCTATACCTTGTGGCTAAGAGCCACTGATGGACCTCTGCTCCATATAAGAATATAAGAGAAGCCAATGTTGGATCAGGCCAATGGCCCATCCAGTCCAACACTCTGTCACACAGTGGCCAAAAGTACCAGGTGCCCTCAGGAAGTCCAGCACTGGGGCCAGGACACTAGAAGCCCTCCCACTGTTGCCCCCCCCCCGAGCACCAAGAATACAGGGACTAGATTCCCTGCCAGAGGATATAGTGATGACCACAGTCAGAGCCATGGGGGGAATACAGGATGGCTAAAAGGAAATACTTCTTTACACAGCAAGTGATCAAAATGTGGAATTTGCTGCCAGAGGCATTGTTCCCTCTAAGCTGTGGGATCTTGTGAGCAAGAATTCTACTTTGTGAGCTCCTGACATTAAAGTTGTGAGCAAGCAATTTCGCTACTGCATCAATTAGTTTGCTCTGGAGCCCTCCTTCCTGAGTGAAGACAAAAATATGTGAGCTAGAGGCTAAAAAACTGTGAGCTAACTCACACTAACTCAGCTTAGAGGGAACACTGGCCAGAGGGTGTAGTGATGGACACAGACAGTTTGAAAGGGAGATTAGACAGATTTGCGGAGGACAGGTCTATCAGTAGCTACTAGGCATGGTGACTAAAGGGAACCCTACTTCTCCCTCCAGAAGAACTGGTTGGCCACTGTGTGAGACAAGATGCTGGACTAGATGAACCACTGGTCTGATCCAGCAGGGGTCTTCTGATGTTCTTATGAAGGCCTCAGCCTCTATGTCCTGGTGTTGACCCTCCCAAGGAACTGGTTGGCCAATGTGTGAGACAAGAGGAAGGGCTCTTCTGATGTTCTTATGTTAGACAGCCTAGAAAACCCCTTCCAACTCTGTGATCTATATATATAAGCACTATTTAAAAAAAACAAAAAAACGGCACAGTGGATTAGTCCATTTCTCAGGACAATATGCAGTGGACAAAGTTGCCCACCCTATCAAAACTAGCAGTCACTTTGGCCTTCCTCTCTGGTTTTGGTGTTACAGATGTTTGTGTGTTTTTATATAATTATCTTATACATACTTTATTTTAAATATTCTAACATTGAAGTGTTTTGATGTTTCTCTATTTGGGGACCCTATTTGAGTGGGAAAGGCAGCACAGAAATCTTCTAAATAAAATAAAAACATAAGATGAGCCTTGCTGGATCACACCAGTGGTCCATCTGTTCCAGCATCCCGTCTCACACAGTGGCTAGCCAGTTCCTCTGGAGGGCCAACCATGGGGCACAGAGGCCAAGGCCTTCATAAGAACATGAGCCCTGCTGGATCAGAGTAGTGGTCCATCTAGTCCAGCATCCCATCTCACACAGTGGTCAACCAGTTCCTCTGGAGGGCCAACAACAGGGCATAGAGGCCGAGGCCATCATATGAACACAAGAAGAGCCCAGCTCGATCAGACCAGTGGTCCATCTCATCCAGGATCCTGTCTCACACAGCAGCCAACTGATTCCTCTGGAGGCCAACAACAGGGCATAGAGACTGAGGCCTTCCCCTGATAAGAACTTAAGAAGAGCCCTGCTTGATCAGACCAGTGGTCCATCTAGTCCAGCATCTTGTCTCACAGTGGCCAACCAGTTCCTCTGCAAGTCCAACAAGAAGGCATAGAGGCCAAGGTAGGGTTACTAGATGTTTTCTTTTTGGAGGACATGTCCCTTTTTTGTCTGTTCTGTCCTCTTTTGTGCTCTTTAAAATTGGTGGAAATTTCCTCTTTTGGGGTTGGGAAGATTAAGAATATTCCTAGTGTGTAGCAATGATCACAGCTTAATTAGTTGGGGTATTTAAAATAAGATTTGTCACAGTGATCATTTGTTTGAAGCAGTCAGTTGGGAAATATGTCCTCTTTTTTTGCTTTTCAAAATGTGGTAATCCTAGGCCAAAACCTTCCCATGATATTGCCTCTTGGCGTTGATATGCACAGGATTACTGCCTCTGAATGGGGAGGTTCCCTTCAGTCACCAAGGCTAGTAGCCACTGATAGACATGTCCTAGAATCTGTCTGATGAATCACTGCATCGTGTTGCTGTGTGTACTGACTAGAGATGTGAAAAAACCGGAAAAATTCAGGAGGAAACCGTTTTTTCCCCATTTTTTTCCTGAAGCCTTTTTTTGTTTTTTTCCGAAATCTTGGAAAAATTGAAAAAAGAAAAGAAAAAAATTGATTATGGATATATATATGAAATGATTTGGAAAATGATTTGGAAAATAAAAAGGTTTCAGTTTTGTTTTTGCATGTGGGTGGGTATTCTGTTTGTAATAATTGTTTGGATACACTATATTTTTAATATGCTAGTTGTGATAATTTCATGCCAAATAAAAATGTCCATAGTCATATTTTATGTTCCTAAAGTAACAGAATGACTTTCAATCTAGAAAAGACAAAAGAAATGCTAATGTAGCGTTTTTTTCAATTTTTCCAAAAATTTCCGTTCTCCCCCCCCAAAAAACGAAAAAAACCAGGTTTTTTTCCGAGCTTCAAAATTTGCAGAAATTTTACATCTCTAGTACTGACTAGCAGGCTCAGAGTATCAGGTACCAGAAGTCAGGCCAGGCAGAATCATTCAGTCCAGAGGTCAGGGTTCTACAAAAGCAAGGTACAGTCGGTGGTTGAACGTCTATCGTACACGTTGCATCCAAGCCTAACAGCCTCCCTTAGTTGGTTTTTATAGCCACATGCTTAAGGGTCATGCTTGCAGCCAGCTGCTCGGGTCTGATCCTGCAACTACTCATCTTTGTTATCAGCAAGCAGTTGGCATCAGGCCAGGAAGCGTGCACTTTGCCGTCTGTCCTGTAGCTCAGTTTTTAACCTCTGTCTGCGGTGCTCTAAGGGTGTGGGTGATACTGGAGGGCTGGAAACAACCAACTGAGTGTCACCTGTTGAATCAGGGCTGGAGGGTGTCGGTGGCTCTGCACCAGTTGTTGACTATGAATCCTGACAAGCCTGCAGCTCATCTTCCTTCTTGTCGGCTTCTGCTGACTCAGAACTGGCTACACGGGACTCCTCTTCTCCTGAGAAGTCTTCTTCACCTGAGCAGTCCTCACTAATGTTGAGCCCTGGCTGACTCATAATGCAGCGATTCAAACCGTACTGCTTCGGACTGAGCCAGGTACAACAGTTCCAACCTAGGCATGATCTGTGCCTCCTTGGGCATAGCTGGCTGGGTGAAAGAGGATCTGCACTCTGCTCAATGGAGCGCTTGTTCCTTCCTCATCCATACTCAGGTGCACCCACCACAATATGCAAGTGCCTGTTATTTGCATGCAGGGCCCCAGAGAAGGAGAGGAAGGGAGGGAA
>NW_015165288.1:103009-154802 GCF_001447785.1 Gekko japonicus
TTACGGGTCGGTTGCTGCAAGTCAGGGGTTATTTGCATAGAAAAAGAAGTGCAGGAGCTCATTAGCATAACTCATTAGCATAACTTATTTGCAAATGCCACACCCCCTGACATCACTGGAAGTGTGTCAGAAGGCAACACCCACCGCTCAGGCTCCACTGGACTGTTTTGGATTGCTAGCTGTTGGGGGGGGGGGAACGCGCAGCGCTGCCCTCACGGGGGGGGGAGAGCTTGTACCTGAAGGTGGGCCGGCGGGGGGGGGGGCTCTGCAACTTACCTGGCTGCTTCTTGCACCTCGTGGCCCAACTGAGGGCTGCTGGGAGCAGGGGGCGGGGCTTGTTGCATGTGCCCATCCCCTGGGCTCCTTACTGCCAGAGCTCCGCTCCTGTGCGCTCCCGCAGGAAATGACCCCTGCTGCAAGTAATCAGTTGCTGTTGCTTTATGGTGACCCTGTAGGGTTCCCAAAGCAAGAGATGTTCAGAAGTGCTTTGCCGATGCCTGCTTCCATGCGGCAGCGCTAGACTCCCTTGATGGTCTCCCATCCAAGTACTAACAGGGGCTGACCCTGCTTAGCTTCTGAGATCCGATGGGATTGGACTAGCAGGGGCTCTTGGCGTTGCTCTAATAATGTTGCTACTGTAATTGAAATCTGGTGGAGCGCAGTTGTGGACACTCGAAGCTGCCTTCTGCAGAGCCATTAGCTATTTAGACCTGGGGGGGGAATCAAACATGGGGGGCCAGAAGCGGCCCATCCAGAGATTTTATCCGGCACTGGTGCGAGAGAGGGAGGGCAGGAGGCTGCTGGAAGGAGAGGGAGGAGCAGGAATGTGAGCGCATAAGGTGAGACGTGTGTGGTCAAGCGGAGGCAGGTTATCAAGCCGCTTCTCTGAACATCATCCAGGCCCCCGTAGAGGCCACCAGAGGTCACCATGACTTCCAGGCACGGGGGCGCACACACACACATATGCAAAATACAGAAAAGTAAAAGAAAGAGAGAGAGAGAGAGAGAGAGAGAGAGAGAGAGAGAGAGAGGGAAATAGCTAGGGGGTGAGTATGGTAACCCTTGGGAAAAACCTACTCTCACATAAGATTAAATACATTTATTGGGGCTTTTGTGGATTCCCCAGTAAATCAGTTGCTTTCAGTTCCAGGAATCAATTGCTTTTGTTTGCGTTTTGAGTAAAAAATAATACCGCTACTTGGGTTTGCCTGTGTCATTTATAAAGTTCGTATCTCTGGTACCTGGGATTTCATTTTATGGCACTCATGGCCTGGCCCGACAAAATAACTTTTATGTCAAGTCAAGTCAAGTTTATTTATACGGTCAAGCGATCTGGCCCTCGTAACAAACAAGTTTGACACCTCGGACTTAGATCAGTGGCCGATCTCCTGGGGGGGGGGGGTCTTTCCCAGTCTTGCTTGCTGAGCTAGAGAGTGAGGCCAAGGTCTCAGGCATGCACTACACAGGCACTGAGCTATGGCCTCCTCCCATTGGACCTTCCATGGATAGTTACGGCTTTTTAGATGTGTACATTTCATTGGGTGCTCTGTTATCTTAGCATGACCATTAATAGTGTCTGGCAGCAGAATAACTTCAGGTCAGCTTAGAAGTGCACGTTATTGAACAGAAGCTGCAAATGAGTAGTTACTGTTGAGGGTATTCCGTACTGCAGTCATAAGAACGTAAGAGAAGCCACTGTTGGATCAGGCCAATGGCCCATCCAGTCCAACACTCTGTCACACAGTGGCCAAAAATACCAGGTGCCATCAGGAGGTCCACCAGTCGGGCCAGGACATTAGAAGCCCCACCAAGAAGACAGCGCATTACTTGCCCCAGCATGAGAGTTCCTATCTATACCTTGTGGCTAATAGCCACTGATGGACCTCTGCTCCATATGCTTATCCAATTCCCTCTTGAAGCCGTCCATGCTTGTAGCCGCCGCCACCTCCTGTGGCAGTGAACTCCATGTGTTAATCACTCTTTGGGTGAAGAAGTACTTCCTTTTATCTGTTCTAACCCGACTGCTCAGCAATTTCATAGAGTGCCCATGAGTTCTTGTATTGTGAGAAAGGGAGAAAAGTACTTCTTTCTCGACCTGCTCTGTCCCATGCATAATCTTATAAACCTCGATCATGTCACCCCTCAGCCGTCGTTTCTCCAAGCTAAAGAGCCCCAAGCGTTTTAACCTTTCTTTATAGGGAAAGTGTTCCAACCCTTTTATCATTCTAGTTGCCCTTTTCTGCACTTTTTCCAATGCTATAATATCCTTTTTGAGGTGACCAGAACTGTACACAGTACGCCAAATGAGGACTTACCTTTGATTTATACAGGGGCATTATGATACTGGCTGATTTGTTTTCAATTCCCTTCCTAATAATCCCCAGCATAGTGTTGGCCTTTTTTATTGCGGTCACACACTGTGTGGACATTTTCATTGAGTTATCTACTACGACTCCAAGATCTCTCTCTTGGTCAGTCTCTGTCAGTTTGGACCCTATCAACATGTATTTATAGTTAGGATTTTTGGCCCCAATGTGGATCACTTTGCACATGTCCACATTGAACACCATTTGCCACATTGTCGCCCACTCGCCCGTCCTTGACAGATGTGCCTCAATCTTCCCTGGTTTTCACCACCCTGAACAATTTCGTGTTATCCGTATATTTAGATACTTCACTGCTTACTCCCAACTCCAAATCATTAATGAACACGTCAAAAAGCATCAGACCTAGTACTGAGCCCTGTGGTACCCCACTGCTTACCACCCTCCACTGAGAAAATTGCCCATTTATACTCACTCTCTGTTTCCTATTAATCAGCCAGTTTTTGATCCACAAAAGGACTTGTCCTTTTATCCCGTGACTATTGAGCCTACTTAGGAGCCTTTGATGAGGAACTTTATCAAAAGCTTTCTGGAAGTCAAGGTAAACAATATCTATTGGGTCCCCCTTGTCCAATTGTTTGTTCACTCCCTCAAAGAATACTAACAGGTTAGTGAGACAAGATCTTCCCTTACAGAACCCATGCTGAGTCTTCCTCAATAGTTTTTGTTCATCTATGTGCCTATTAATTCTTTCCTTAATAATAGTTTCCATCAACTTACCTGGTATCGAAGTCAGACTGACTGGCCTGTAATTTCCCAGATCTCTTCTGGAACCCTTTTTAAAGATGGGAGTGATGTTAGCTACCTTCCAATCCTCAGGAATGGAGGCAGATTTTAATGAAAATTACATATTTTTGTCAGGAGATGCACAAGTTCACATCTGAGTTCTTTCAGAACTCTCGGATGTATGGCTTGGTGATTTATCAGTTTTTAAGTTGTCTATCAGTCGTAGGACCTCCTCTCTCGTCACCTCAATCTGACTCAGGTCTCTCAACACCGCTCCCAAAATCAGTGGTTCTGGAGTGGGCAAGCACTGAAGACAGAAGCAAAAAAATGCATTTAGCTTCTCAGCCATTTCCTTATCATCCTTCAGTACTCCTTTTACCCCTCGGTCATCCAAGGGCCCCACTGCCTCCCTGGCTGGTTTCCTACTTTTAATGTATTTGAAGAAAGTTTTATTGTTGGTCTTTATATTTTTTGCTATATGCTCCTCATATTCCCTTTTTGCCTGCCTGACCACAGACTTGCATTTTATTTGCCATAGCCTGTGTTCCGTTTTATCAGCCTCACTGTGACGAGTTCCCCACTGCTTAAAGGAATCCTTTTACAGCTTCCATTACTTTGTTAGTTAATCATGCAGGCTTTTTCCTATACCTATTTGTGCCTTTCCTAAGCTGCAGAATATATTTTTTCTGAGCCATTTTTTCTGGGTCATTTTTAAGTTGTCAAGCTCCGGGTCGTCTCCAGGTCCAGAAAACCCAGTCGCCGTGTTGACCTCTAATGGAGGAAACAAGTGCCTCAGATTTGGAGGTGCTGGGGGTTACGTCACACCCCAGCGACCTTCCTCAGACCGACCTCTTTTCTATCTGTGTTGCTTCTGAGATCAGTCCTCAATCCTCCTCGGCACTCTTCAGTTTCCTTCTTTATATAGCCCGTCTCCTTCCCTTAATGCCACCCCTTTTGGTGATTAAGAATCCTATAGGCTGTATCACCTGTCCATCACCGCGCTCTCCTATCCTCTGTTACTTCCTCCCCTGTAGGCCCGCCCTCCTGTATAACTAGTGCTTCTATCCCATAGCCGTATATGTGAGGGAGTGCCCACTTCCGGTTTGTGCGACGGGGCTGACACTGGCGTCCTCGGCATTAGCACTTCTCCTAGTGCCCACTTCCGGTTTGTGCGACGGGGCTCACACCAGCGTCCTCGGCGTCAGCACTTCTCCCGGGTAAGGCTGGAACTTGCCATCTGTCACGCTCCCTCAACCAGGCCCTCCCCCCTTCGATCCTGTGCTCGTCCCAACGCGGTCTGTGCCGTTCCGTTCCCCCAACCCCTTCCCCTCTGGATTTCTCCAGCCTCGTTGTGGGCGCTGAGGTAGGGGCTTGGGGTCTCGGGGGGGCTCCGAGCCCACCACTCTTCCTTGGGACCTGCAGGGAGCTCGGCACAAGTGGCGCCAGTCCCGTCGCAGCGGCCTGTAAGGAGCCCACAGCGGGACATAAGTGTTAAAATTCCTTTGCATGAATGAGCAATAAAAACTTCCTTCACTCAATATTTGCTTTTTGAAGCACATGAAACCCCAGAAATTCAGTTCAGACCTATGATAGCACGTGGATTAATGTACAAAACAATAATTTTAATTGAATCGGGGGGGGGGGATGTTCCATCGTCTCTTCCCAGAGTATTACAAAGCAGAAAAGTTCCTAAATCCTGATTAATGCTGAAAAGACTCTGATTACAGTAATTTCGATAATGTAAATTTGTTTTTGTGATAGGTCTCTTGTTTTTAATCTAGGGTAGGGGAGATGAAAAACGCAGAAGGATTTATTATATGCGTATTGCATCATACATTCTCTTTCTGCCTAGAAGAAGAAGAAGAAGAGAAGAAGAGATTGGATTTATACCCCGCCCTTCACTTGGAGTCTCAGAGCGGCTTACAAACTCCTTTCCCTTCCCCACAACAGACACCCTGTGAGGTGGGTGGGGCTGAGAGAACTCTGACACAAACTGCTCTTTTTCAAGAACAGCTCTTATCAGAACTACGGCTTGCCCAAGGTCATCCAGTCAGGTGCAAGTGGAGGAGTGGAGAACCAAACCCGGTTCTCCCAGATTAGAGTCCGCACACTTAACCACTACACCAAACTGGCCTACCATTCATTTCTTTTTGCTTTGTTGGAAATCATATCATAAAAGCTCCAAGTCAGCATAATCAAATGTTTTCTTCTGAAATGAGAAATATGGATGAGATCCAGTGAGGGCACCCACAGGGGCACTGCCCCCTTCACACCTTGGAACCTACACAGCAGTGATACGGAGTGGTGCGGGTTGCGTTATTTAACAGGTTGGTGTAGTGGTTAAGTGCGCAAACTCTAATCTGGGAGAACCGGGTTTGATTCCCCACTCCTCCACTTGCAGCTGCTGGATGACCTTGGGCAAGCCATAGTTCTGATAAGAGCTGTTCTTGAAAAAGAGCAGTTTGTGTCAGAGTTCTCTCAGCCCCACCCACCTCACAGGGTGTCTGTTGTGGGGAAGGGAAAGGAGTTTGTAAGCCGCTCTGAGACTCCCTTGGGTAGTGAAGGGCGGGGGGTAAATCCAATCTCTTCTTCTTCTTTTTCAACATGGGCACACGGAAGCCAAAAGTCTCTTGGACTATTGTAAAGTAATGCGTTAACCACTAAACCACGAGGTTATGTGAAGAATAATCAGTCTGTAATCTGTTAACTTTAGCTTTATTGGCATAACAACACCCGGATAACAACACCATTCATTAGCCCCAGCATTCAGATACGTTTCTCGCCTTTTAGATGCAAGATGTAAAACTCTTGCCACAGTTTCAATAATTGCTGGATTTTGAGCAGATACTAGATAAAGAATTTTGCCTTCATCGTGTTGCCCTTTTCGATCTCGCAACCAAGGTTCAATAAGTGAGGATCGAATATTAAGGTAATAAGTACAATACATCTCTTCAATGATTATAGGGGAGAAAGGCGGATGTAAGTAAATAAAATCCTTGAACAGTTAAACAAACAAGAATCACAATTATACAAGAAACACTAGGGTACATAAATGAGATTATAAATTTAAAAAGTACACATGTCGTCTGTTCTCCTAAATGCAATTTCTAGAATTCCTACCAAGCCTTTTCAGAAAAGATAAGATAGTCTTTCCGCAACCCAGGTTTGAGAGATTCACGGGGTTTAGGGTGTGGTTATTTTATATAGATAAAATTACACGAGCCTCGCGTGACTTTCTTAAGCCATCTAATTCGTTTTCTCTAAAGTCACCTCTGAGCATTCCAAAGATTAATTGTTGCAAACGTCCCTTTTGTTCTTGGATTTATTCTGGGCATGAAGCCATTGATCCATATGTTGTTCCACTCAACTGTAGGTCAGCTAGAATGTTGGGGGGAAATTCATGTTTACAGATTCACACAAAAACCTAGAAGCAAACTCTCGGGTCTGTGTCAAAACATCACATCTGCAAGATTCGGGAAGAGCAGATCTGTTCAAAAGAAAGTGATGGGGGTAAGTACCAGTCTTTCCTCCTTAAAAAAAATACAGTAGGCATGATCCTGCAAAGTTTAAGTACTTGTTATTCCTGCCGATTTTGATGAGAGGGAAGGCCAGAACTGATGGCAACAGATCCATTCGGTTAAATATGGTTCTGCGCGAATTCTCTTTCTCACTGGGGGTTTTTGTGGAACAAAACGGACATGGCTAAAGGCAGGAGGAGGAGGAGATTGGATTTATGCCCCGCCCTTCACTCGGAGTCTCAGAGCGGCTTACAAACTCCTTTCCCTTCCCCTCCCCACAACAGACACCCTGTCAGGTAGGTGGGGCTGAGAGAGCTCTTGACAGAACTGCCCTTTCCAGGACAGCTCTTGTCAGAACTGTGGCTTGCCCAAGGTCATCCAGCAGGTGCAAGTGGAGGAGTGGAGAATCAAACCCGGTTCTCCCAGATTAGAGTCCGCGCACTTAACCACTACACCAAACTGGCTCTACACCAGACAGGCAGATGAACCTTCCCCTTACTCAAAGCTCCCCTCTCCATAGCCTCTCCTTTCTCATTCTGATTTTTTTCCCCTCCCAGCTGTATTCAGTTCTGGCATTGGTGACTGGCAAATGGGAAAGAGGAGGTGGCTCTGGTTTGGAGTGGAAAGAGTTAACGACATGCTTTCCTTTGCCAGTCAATGGGATTTAGACCTGCTTTAGCTTTGACATCAGACTCCGTCAGGGCTCTGCTGCACAAGCCCCATGTATGGCAGCCACACTGGACTACTGCAGATGGTTTCTGACAGCGGCCATGTTGGTCTCCAGTAGACCAGCCAGATTCGAGTCCGGTAGCTTCTTAGAGACCAAGAAGAGTTTCGGGGTATGAACTTTCGAGTGTCAAAGCCCTGATGAAGGGAGCTTTGAGTCTTTGCTCATACCCTGAAAAAAGCGTTGCCAGGTCCCCTCAACTTGCCGGTGGGGGGATTTGGGGGGCATCCTGGGGCGGGCGGGGACGTCACACGGGGTCCCCAACACGACGACGTCATGCAGAAGTAACGTCATCACATTGGGGATGTTGCACGATGATGCTCTGCATTTTGGGCAAAACTCTATGGTTTTTTGGCCCGTTTGGGGGTGGGGCTTCCCCCGCCAGCTAGCTGGCCCGGCGGGGGGCAAAACCCAAAAAATCGGGGGAACCCCCGTCCCCGGAACCCTACCTAAAAATCATATTGGTCTTTAAGTTGCGACTGCACTTGAATCTAGGTCCAATCCAGGATTGAGCCTTTCCTTCGGGACACATTGGGGAACCTTGGTTACAGAGGCCATGCTGGTCCGCAGAGAACAGCTAGATTCAGGTGCAGTAGCACCTTAAGAGACCAAAAGGATTTGGGAGGGATAGAAGCTCAGAGGTTAAGGTGCTGAGTTGTAGACCGGAAGGTCGGTAGTTCGGCAGTTCGAGACCCGAGTGCCACGTGACGGAGTGAGCTCCCGTCTCTGGCCCCAGCTCCTGCCAACCTAGCAGTTTGAGAGCAAGAAATGGCAAGTAGATAAATAGGTACCACTTCGGTGGGAAGGTAACAGTGTTCCGTGTACCTCCGCGTTTAGTCATGCCAGACACATGACCTCGGGAAACGTCTTTGGACAGTGCTGGCTCTTCGGCTTGGAAATGAAAATGAGCACCGCCCCCCTAGAGTTGGATTCAGCTGGCTTTCAAGCAAGGGAAACCTTTACATAGGCTTTCAAGAGTCAAAGCTCTGGCAAAGGGAGCTTTGACTCTGAGCTCATTACCCCTCCCCAAACAAAATCTGATTGGTCTTTTAAGGTGCTACCAGACTGGAATCTAGCCAGACTTCTCGAGTTCACTGCCGTGGAAACTGTAGGAGAACTTCCCTGTGGATTGTGACCAAGAACAGTTTAATTTTTTATTTATGAGAAATCTTTGGCATTCCCAGTCTCAAAGAGTTTGACAATAGTGTGGGACTTTTGCAGGGGACCCCCCCCCCCCAAATTTGGATTTGCAACAAAATTAGAAAAGGATACCAGGACATAAATGCAAAGGAACTGTCATCAGTGTTCCCTCTAAGCTGAGTTAGCGCGAGCTAGCTCACCATTTTTTAGCCTCCGGCTCACACATTCTTGTCTTCGCTCAGGAAGGAGGGCTCCAGAGCAAACTAACTTATGCAGTAGCCAAATCGCTCGCTCACAACTTTAATGCCGGTAGCTCACCAAGTAGAATTTTTGCTCACAGGACTCCATAGCTTAGAGCGAACATTGACTGTGATACGAAAAATTCAGACTGTCTACATTTTCCGCACCGTTACGAACGACATGCTTTTAATTTCTTCTGCACGTCGATATCTTCTTTTTATACGCAAAAATGACAATCTTGAAAAATTAGCTCGAAACGTTAAAAACATTGACATTCAATTAAGCTCTGAACCTGTATGAAAGCATGTAAGTGGCTGGGGAAAAAACACACACACACTTGATTTGCACAGAGACGGACTGGAAAAGAGAACAGAATGCCTATTCCGAGGATCGGCTAATGAGTACGATCCTTTCATTGCCTCGAGTATCAGGAAGGAACACGGCTTGAGTATCTGGGAGAAGCATCACCGTGGTTTCCCCCCTCCGAGCCCAGTTTTGTCTGAAGTAATGAGGCCATAGTCAATTGCTTCGCAGGCGCGTCGTGATTCGGTGCGACGTACAGGGGAGCTCTGCCGATCCATTCGGACTGCCCGCGTTGCTTTAATGAGACGCGGGCAAATCGGGGGGTTTCTCTGGCCGCAAACCTCACGAGGCCAAGCGTCACGCGAGAGGCTTGCTGATCGCCACAAGGCAACTGACATGATAGATTTTTATCGCCACCTTCCTGTGGCACCCGCTTTGCCACATCTGGAGGAAGGCAGACTCCTTCCCACCCAACCCCCCCCCGCCGCCGTCGTGACACCCAAGTTGAAACAAGAAAAGCACATTTCCAGTTTCCGTGCTGCGTCTCGGGAAGAACTGTGCGATGTTTGCCGGGGTTGCTGATGTGCTTGCAGAACGGGAGGAAGGGCACTGGAGGGAAAACCCTGCCGCGCACCAGAACCTGAACCCAGTCGCCGACAAAGGTCACTGTCCGTCGGGCAACGTTACCAGTAGAGACCCACCAGCCTGGGCTTGACGGAATACGAGAAATGACAAGAGAGGCAGGCATATCTCTGCAGAAGCACTAATCACAGTAATGGCGCTCTTTAAGACTCGCGTTAGGCTTGAGCTTCTCCTAGAGACCGTACAGAGATTTCCATTCCCCTGATGATAGCCAGGAAAGGAAAGGGGGGGGTTGTGTGCTCGTTTGCCTTCAAGCGGGTAGGAGGTTATCAGCCAGTTCTCACGGGCGGCGGGGAAGAAACTGGGTGATGTTGGTAAATACGTGCATCAAAGCCAGTGGTGTGCACAATTACAGGTCTGGATCTCAGATCACCGCAGACTGTGACAGCAGCCATGAAATTAAAAGACGCCCGCTCCTTGGGAGGAAAGCGATGGTGAACCTAAACGGCATGA
Organism: Gekko japonicus; assembly: GCF_001447785.1. Taxonomy (NCBI): domain Eukaryota; kingdom Metazoa; phylum Chordata; class Lepidosauria; order Squamata; family Gekkonidae; genus Gekko; species Gekko japonicus. The sequence goes on from NW_015165288.1 coordinate 113,143, forward strand.
TAAAAAGTAGAGACATCACCCTGCCAACAAAAGTCCGCATGGTCAAAGCAATGGTATTCCCAGTAGTCATGTATGGCTGCGAGAGTTGGATTGTAAGGAAGGCCGAGCGCCAAAGAATAGATTCTTTTGAACTATGGTGCTGGAGAAGACTCTTGAGAGTCCCTTGGACTGCAAGGAGATCACATCAGTCAATCCTAAAAGAAATCAACCCTGACTGTTCCCTGGAGGGCCAGATGCTGAAGCTGAAGCTCAAATACGTTGGCCACCCAATGAGAAGGGAGCACTCACTGGAGAAGACCCTGATGCTGGGAAAGACTGAAGGTCAAAGAAGACGGGACGGCAAAGGATGAGATGGTTAGACAGTGTTATCGAGGCAACGGACATGAAATTAAGCAAACTCCGGAGCACGATGGAAGACGGGAGGGCCTGGCGTGATGTGGTCTGTGGAGTCGCAAAGAGTCGGACTCGACTTTGCGACTGAACAACAAACAAATTAAACAACGTATACCCTGACCGGGATAGCTGAGATTGTCAGATCTCGGAAGCTAAGCAGGGAAGGCCCTGGCCGTACTTGGATGGGGGGGGGGCCCTCCAAGGAATACCAGGGTCATGCCGTGGAGGCAGGCAGTGGCAAACCACCTCTGAAGTATCTTGCCTTGAAAACTCCATGGGGTCGCCATAGGTGAGCGGTGTCTGGATGGCACTTCCCACCACCACCATTAAACAACATACACCAGTACACCGATTTGCATGCAGAGGCCTGTGCCTGAGCTAAAGTCCTCTGATCTGTAGATCTATGCATGCTCTGATGTGCAGATAGAGGTACTGGCTGATCAGGGGGAGGGGCGGTGGTAAAACATGTGCTTGGCGTGCAGAAGGTCCCAGGTTCAGTCCTCGGCACATCCAGTGGAAAGGACCAGGCCATTGGTGATATAAAACAGCCAGTATGGTGTAGTGCTTAAGAGCTGTGAACTCTAACCTGGAGAGCCGGGTTCGATTCCCCAGTCCTCCACATGAAGCCAGCTGGGTGACCTTGGGCCAGTCACAGTTCTCGCGGAACTCTCTCAGCCCCACCTACCTCGCAAAGTGTCTGTTGTGGGGAGAGGAAGGGAAGGTGATTGTAAGCCGCTTTTAGACTCCTCCAGGTAGAGAAAGGTAAAAGGTAAAGGTCTCCCTTGCTCGAAAGCCAGTCGAATCCGACTCTAGGGTTGTGGTGCTCATCTCCATTTCCAAGCCGAAGAGCCAGCGCTGTCCGAAGACGTTTCCGTAGTCATGGGGCCAGCATGACTAAACACCGAGGTGCACGGAACGCTGTTACCTTCCCACCGAAGCGGTACCTATTTATCTACTTGCAATTTCTTGCTTTCGAACTGCTAGGTTGGCAGGAGCAGGTAGAGAAAAGTGGGGTATAAAAACCAACTCTTCTTCTTCTCTCTGCCCGAAACCCTGAATGAAGACTGGAGAGGATGCTTCTTGTGCTCTGTTTCTGGACATGTATCTGCAGATCAGAGCGTGCATAGAGCTGTGGAACAGAGCACATTTCCTTATGTGCAGACCTATGTACACAAATCAGTCCTTGTGGGTATCAGTGTACTGAGTATATGTTGGTGGTTATGTATGTGAAGTGCTGTCAAGTCACAAAAGCAAGGGGCTTTTAAGGCAGGTGAGAGGCAGAGGTGGTTGGCCATTGCCTTCCTCTGCAGAGCCTTCCTTGGTGGTCTCCCTTCCAAGTACCGACCCTGTTTAGCTCATGAGATCTAACAAGATGGGGCTATACCATGCCGCCTTCCCTTCCCAGTAATCAGAAAATGTGTGGAAGTGCCTTCAAGTCTCAGTTGACTTATGGCAACCGCAGCAAGGGGCTTCCAAAGCGTGAGAAGCAGAGGTGGTTTTTGCCATGGCCTTCCTCTACACAGCCTTCCTTGGTGGTGTCCCTTCCAAGTACTGATCCTGCTTAGCTTCTGACTTATGGCGAAACCAGCAAGGGGCTTCCAAGACAAGTGAGAAGCAGAGGTGGTTGGCCATGGCCTTCCTCTGCAGAGTCTCCTCTGGTGGTCTCCTTCCAAGTACTGACCCTGCTTAGCTTCTGACTTACGGCGACTCCAGCAAGGGGCTTCCAAGGCAAGTGAGAAGCAGAGGTGGTCTGCCATGGCCTTTCTCTGCAGAGCCCTCCTTGGTGGTCTCCCTTCCAAGTACTGACCCTGCTTAGCTTCTGACTTATGGCAACCCCAGCAGTGGGCTTTCAAGGCAAGTGAGAAGCAGAGGTGGTTGGCCACTGCCTTCCTCTGCAGTGTCTTCCTTGGTGGTCTCCTTCCAAGTGCCGACCCTGCTTAGCTTCTGACTTATGGCGACTCCAGCAAGGGGCTTCCAAGGCAAGTGAGAAGCAGAGGTGGTTGGTCATTGCCTTCCTTGGTGGTCTCCCTTCCAAGTACTGACCCTGCTTAGCTTCTGACTTATGGCGAAACCAGCAAGGGGCTTCCAAGGCAAGTGAGAAGCAGAGGTGGTTGGCCATTGCCTTCCTCTGCAGAGTCTTCCCTGGTGGTCTCCTTCCAAGTACTGACCCTGCTTAGCTTCTGACTTATGGCGACTCCAGCAGTGGGCTTTCAAGGCAAGTGAGAAGCAGAGGTGGTTGGCCATTGCCTTCCTCTGCAGAGTCTTCTGCAGTCTCCTTTCCAAGTACAGGCCCTGTTTAGCTTTCGAGATCTGATGAGATCAGGTTATACTGTGCTGATAATGGGAAAATGCATCCCTTCCCAATGACAGGAAAATGTATGTAAGTGCTGTCAAGTCTCAGCTGACTTACGGCATCCCCAGCAAAGGGCTTCCAAGGTAAGTGAGGAGCAGAGGTGGTTGGCCATTGCCTTCCTCTGCAGAGTCTTCCTTGGTGGTCTCCCTTCCAAGTATCGACCCTGCTTAGATTTGTGTACTGCCTTCCCTCCCATCTGCTGTTTAATGCAAACATTTCATTGTGTGCACCTCTAGGCTCGATGTGCATATTTACCAACATCACCTGGTTTCTTCCCCAGTTTCTTGCAAAGGACCCTTCAGTTTACATTTCTTTTGTCCGCCCACCCACCTGGTCACATTTACTTTTCTTTCAGTTTGCCTTTTTATTGTTCAGTCGCACAGTCGAGTCCGACTCTTTGCGACCCCATGGACCAGATCACGCCAGGCCTTCGGGTCTTCCGCCGTCCTCTGACGTTTGCTCAACTTCATGTCCGTTGCATCTGTGACACTGTCTAACCATCTCATCCTTTGCCGTCCCCGTCTTCTTTGACCTTCAATCTTTCCCAACATCAGGGTCTTCTCCAGGGAGTGCTCCCTTCTCATTTGGTGGCCAAAGTATTTGAGCTTCAGTTTCATTATCTGGCCTTCCAGGGAACAGTCAGGGTTGATTTCTTTTAGGATTGACTGATTTGACCTTCTTGCAGTCCAAGGGACTCTCAAGAGTCTTCTCCAGCACCATAGTTCAAAAGAATCTATTCTTCGGCGCTCGGCCTTCCTTATAGTCCAACTCTCGCAGCCATGCATGACTACTGGGAACACCATTGTTTTCACCATGCGGACTTTTGTTGGCAGGGTGATGTCTCTACTTCTTATCATGCTGTTTAGGTTCGCCATCGCTTTCCTCCCAAGGAGCAGGCGTCTTTTAATTTCATGGCTGCTGTCACGGTCTGCGGTGATCTGGGATCCCAGGAACGTGAAGTCTGTCACTACTTCCACGACTTCCCCTTCTATTTGCCAAGGAGTGATGGGGCCGGATGCCATGATCTTAGTTTTTTTGATGTTGAGCTTCAAGCCCACTTTTGCGCTCTCCTCTTTTACCCTGAGCAGGAGGCTCTTAAGTTCCTCTTCACTTTCTGCCATTAGAGTGGTATCGTCTGCATATCTGAGGTTGTTAATCAGTTCGCCTTAAGGACAGCCAGTTGGAGCTTTTGGATCTGTTCCACTAGCAGGGGTTTTCCTTCGGCAGAGGAGCTTTCCCCAGTGCAAGAAGTCCCCTGTGCCTGCGGAAGGCAACACCGCTAGCAGCACAGATCCACTGGATTCAACCCTAGGCTCAGTTAGTGGAGCAGCACTTTGCAAGGGACTTTTTTTCCCCTCTGCAGGTGACAGATTTTTTCCCCAAGCACAGCTTGGAGCATGGAGCTCTGATGCTCAGGAACTGCAGGAGGAAGAGAGGGAGAAGCAGGCAACCAAAGCAGGAGATGCAGCGCATGAGGGCTGGCCAGGAGGCCTGGATAGCTAAGCAGCAGCAATGCATCCAGGGCTGATTGCACATGGTGGTTTTTCCTTGAATGAAACACAGCATGCGGTGGGGGAAAGTGCTGTCAAGTTACTGGTGGCTTCTGGTTTTCAAGGCTAGAGGTGGTTTGCCATTCCCTGGCTCTGTGTTCCAATCCTGGTATTCCTTGGTGGTCTCCCATCCAAATACTAACCAGGGCTAACCCTGCTTGGCTTCCAAGATCTCATGACATCGAGCTAGCCTGGGCCATTCAGGTCAGGGACTCTATAGGGCATTGGTGGCGAACCTACGGCACGGATGCCAGAGGTGGCACTCAGAGCCCTCTCTGTGGGCACACATGCCATCGCCCCAAGACCATCGTTAAAGTGTCGAATTCTCCTCCAAATAATTTTACGTCAATGTAAGCATTTGGGATTGCTTTCCTTACTTTGTTTGGATCATCTTAAGTTAATGTGTGAGTTGTTTTTTCTAAAGTAAAACCTCAGTATTCAGGTTAAATTGCCATGCTGGTTCGCCATCACTGCTATAGGGTATGGATGTACATGTGTATAAAGGGCTGTCGGGTTGCAGCCAATTTATGGTGACCCCATAGGATTTTCAAGGCAACAGATGTTCAGAGATGGTTTGCCATTGCCTGCCTGTGGAGAAGCCCTGGTATTACTTGATAGTCTCCAATCTAAATACTAGCCAGGGTCAACCAATTGAGAGCCAGTTTGGTGTAGTGGTGGTTAAGTGCACAGACTCTAATCTGGGAGAGCCGGGTTTGATTCCCCCACTCTTCCACATGCAGCTGCTGGTGTGACCTTGGGTCAGTCACAAGTTCTCTCAGAGCTGTTCTCTCAAGTCTTTGTCAGAGCTCTCTCGGGCCCACCTATCTCACAGGGTGCCTGTTGTGGGGAGGGGAAGGGAAAGGAGTTTGTAAGCCGCTCTGAGACTCCGAGTGAAGGGCGGGGTATAAATCCAATCTCTTCTTCTTCCTGCTTAGGTATAAGCGGGGTATAAATCCAATCTCTTCTTCTTCCTGCTTAGCTTCTGAGATCTGATGAAATCGGGCTAGCCTGGGCCATCCAGGTCATGGACTCTATAGGGTATGGCTGTATAAAGTGCCATCAGGTTGCAGCCGATTTTCAAGGCAAGAGACATTCAGAGATGGGTTGCCATTGCCTGCCTCTGGGGAAAATTGGTATTCCTTGGTGGTCTCCCACCCACATACTTTTTTTTTAGGTCAAAAGACTTTTTATTTTCCATTATTGTCACATTTTACATCTTTTTGTCAATCGGTTAAATAATCCCTTTTCCCTCCCTCCCCCGAAAGGCTTCCCGCAATGCACTTCCCTCATGTCCCACATAGATAAACTCAGGATAACATCAAGTACTTAATATTGTTCTAAACATAGTAAATTTTGTCTCACGTCCCAGTTCTTTTCTAAATAAATCTTAAAGTCCTTCCATTCTTCAAAAAATTCTTGGTCCTCTTTATTGTTCAATTTTTGGGTTATTTTGTCCATCTCAGCCATGAACAGAACTTTTTGTATCCATTCTTCCAGATCTGGTATTTTTTCTTGCTTCCAATATTGAGCATATATCATTCTTGCCGTTGTTATCAAATACCAGAACAGTGACTTTTTTGTTACATTCAGTTCTTCCATTTTTAAAGTCTCCCACCCACATACTAACCAGGGCCGACCCTGCTTTGCTTCTGAGATCTGATGAGATTGGGCTAGTCAGGGCCCTTACGAATTCAAAATGTCAAAATAAGAAAAAGCCCTCTATGGATGGCTGGAAATGAAATGAACTTTTGTTTCATTGCAGGGCCGGGACTTCAGGTTAAAACTTCCTGTCATTTTCAAATTGGCATAGAGGCTTGGGGTATACTATAGCACTGTACTCATGGCACGGGTTGTGGGCCATAATTATTGTCACCTGGGCCTTATGGCGAGTCCTGTCCCTTTCATAGAGTCTTTGTGGTAGCGGAAAGGGCCGTCAACTCGCAGCTGACTAATGGAGACCCTGTAGGGTTTTCAAGACATTCAGAGGTGGTTTTGCCATTTCCTGCCTCTGCTTTGCATGCAGAAGGTCCCAGGTTCATCAACTTTGGACTCCCCACTTTATTTGGGGGTTTACACACGATTCCGTTCCCCTTCCAAGCGTGGACCGTGGGGTTCCCAGGGATTTTCCTATTAAGACCAACAAAGTTTTATTCCTGGTATAAGCTTATACCTTGAATAAAATGTTGTTAGTCTTAAAGGTGCCACTGGACTCAAACTTTGTTCTGCCATAATGCTTGTCAGCCATTCTTGCGCCTTTACACCTTTTATACCAGAAGACTGGACATTTCTCACTGAGCTGAACAATACAGCCTGTACGTATTTTCCCTCATTAAAAGTCTAGCATTGCTGTTTTTAAAGGAAATGAAAGCAGAACACCAGGGAAGGGGGCTGATCTGTGCCCTGGGCCAGTTCTTGTTCAGCCTGAACATAAAATCTCATCCAGTCATATCTCCTGGCTGATAGTGCTGCCGATGTGTGGGTCAAGAAGGGAGAAAATCAGCAGAGAAGAGGAAATGCAAATTTACAACCCGGACGGTGCGCTGAGGAAGATGGACGTAGCTGTCACCCTGTCTGCTACACCCCATTTTGGCAGTAAATTTTCCGGGGGGGTCTGATTCTGGGTCCCGCCGACTGCCACCATACTGCAGCGAAGCAAGGAGGAGACCTCACCCTGTGGAAGATGGGCAGGAGCTACTGCTGGCCACTGGAAGACAGCTGCCCAAGCCACGGTCACAAGCAGCAGCTAGAGCCTGTTCTTCTGCCCCTCCAGGGGGGCAAAGCAGTGGGCAGTTGGGGCCCCCTTGGGTACAAGGTGTAGGGCAGCTGCCTCTGTTGCCCTGTACTCATGTAGCTTCCCCAGGAGGCACGGGCTGGGGTCCAGCTAGGGTTGCCAAGTACCTACCTATGAACCGGCGGGGGACACATGCTTCCCTGCCGGAAGATTCTTGCTTGTAACACAGGCACTGCACTATTCTGTCACCCAGATGTGACATAGGCACGTAGCTGGGCGACGCTCTGGTAATGGGACTGGAAACTCGATGGTACCATCGAGTTTTCAGCCCCATTGCTAGAGTGTCACCCGGCTACATGCCTACGTCATGTCTGGGTGATGGAATTGTGCAGTGCCTGTGTTTTCCCCGTGAGAATAGTCCCGCAAAGAACTATATATCCCCTGCCAAATCAAGGTAAGTACTTGGGAGCCCTGGGTCCAGTGCAGGCAAGGTTGCAGAGAGTAACCAAAGTCCAGTCCAAAAGTCAGGGGTTCCAGAGAGCAGGTTTACCAAAGTCCAGTCTAGGGTCAAGGAGTTTATTTATTTATTTTTATTTATTTGTCACATTTATACCCTGCCCTCCCCGGTGGGCTCAGGGCGGCTCCAGGCAGCAAGTCTACGGTCCGAGCTTCTAGAAAAGCTGGTTGTCAGGTCCAATCCGAGGTTCAAGGTCACAGAGATTGGTGGCTCAGTAGCAAGGTGTACTTGTTGCATCCACAAACTGCTGCTTCTTCCGGCTGAATTTATAGCCAAGTTTTAATGAGCTAAACTCCCAGCCAGTTGCTTGGCAGTCATCCCGAAACTACTCATTTGTCTCTTCCATTGACAGCTGATTGACGGGCCATGAGTCTCACACTTCTCCTTTCTTGCAACTCAGCTCACCTCTGACAGTGTCAGTGCTGCAAGGGTGTGGGTGAGCTAGGTGGGCTGGGAGTGGCTGCTGGAGACTTGTTTACTGCTTCTGAGCTACAAGGTGTTGGTTCGGTTTCAGCTGTAGTCTGTGACTCCTCATCAACCGGTAAGATGATCTCTTGTTGTTCTCCTTCTGGTTCAGAGCCAGGTGCAGCCAACTGTTCAATTACCAGCTGAGAGCTAGCAGGTAGCTCCTCATCTGAAAAATCTGAGCCATCACTCAGCAAAGACATGCCCACTGGCTCAGATCACCCCTAAATGTTTTTTTACATCAGAGTTTGGCACATTTTGGGGATAGAGAGAAACCTCTGGGTCTTGGCCCACTCTTAGAGAGCTCATAGTTAATTGCTGATGCTTCCTTTTACAGTGGCAAACAAAAAGAGAAGATGTCCAACTTGGAGCTCCCCAAAAGTGGGTAGAGATTAGGGTTATCAGGTCCCCCTGGTCACCAATGAAGGATGGGAAGGTAGGGTTGCCATATCCAGGTGGGAAAATTCCTGGAGATTCAGGGATGGAGCCTAGGGAGGACAGGAACCTCAGTGGGGTACAGTGCTGCAGAGTCCATCATTTACTCCAGGGGAATTGATCTCTGTAGTCTGGAGATGAGCTGTGATTCCAGGGGATCCCCAAGTCCCACCTGGAGGCTGGCACCCTAGTAGTAGGGTTGCCAGTTGGGGCTGGGGGTACCCCGGTTTTGTGAGTTCCTGCCCACCGCTGGCCACCTAGCCAGCAGGAGGAATTCCCCCCCCCCAACAGCAATGTGGAGCAACATGCCTACATCACCCGGACGTGACGTAGGCATGTCGGAGATGTTGGGGGTGGTGACGCTCTGTTTTTTGGGCAAAACTCTATGGTTTGAGGGCAATTTTTCCATAGAGTTTTGTCCAAAAACCAGAGCATCGCCCCCGACGTGCCCACATCACTTCCAGGTAACGTAGGCATGGCGCATGACATCACTTGTGGTAACATCAGTTTGTTGGGGGCGATGCTCCCAGATCCCAAAGCATCCCCCCATCTCCCCCACACACACTGGGGTCTCAAAGGAACCTGGCAACCCTACCTAGTAGAGAGCCAGTGTGGTGTAGTGGTTAAGAGCATGGACTCTAATCTGGGAGAACCGGGTTTGATTCCCCATTCCTCCAGGTGCAGCTGCTGGTGTGACCTGGGGTCAGTCATAAGTTCTTTCAGAGCTGTTCTCTCAAGGGCAGTTCTCGAAAGAGCTCTCTCAGCCCCCCCACCTCACAGGGGGGCCGTTGTGGGGAGGGGAAGGGAAAGGAGATTCTAAGCCCCTCTGAGACTCCTTTAGGTAGTGAAGGGCGGGGTATAAATCCAGTCTCCTCCTCCTCCTCCTCTTCTTCTTCTGATGTGTCCCTTTCTTTCTGTCTTTTGCTCTTAATAGTCTTAATTTTTGCAGATTGTTAGCCAGTTTCAGTACCATTCGCATCTTAATGTCTTTCGCTCCACAGCTGTCCTTGGCATACCCCGGGGAGGGGCAGCTGCCAGGCCCCAGAACTTCGGGGGGGGGGCCTGCTGCTGACAACAGATGCCTGGGATTGAACCTGGGACCCTCTGCATGGTCAACAAATGCTCTACCACTGTTAAGCTGTTGAGGACTGGATGTAAAGCTACCAGAAGCTGGATATGACGTCTTTTCCTCTCCCTTTCCCTCCCTGCAGTTAAGAATATCAGAGGAGTCCTCCTGGATTGGACCAGACATCCATCCAGTCCAGCATCCTGATTGACAAAGTGGCCAAGCAGTTTTCCAGGAGGGCCAACAAAAAGGGCATAGCAAAGCCCTGGACACATGAAGCTGCCTTACACTAATGCAGACCCCTGGTCTGTCAAGATCAGTATGGTCCACTCAGTCTGGCAGCAACTCTCAAGACAGAGTCTCAGGCTGAGGTCTTTCACATCACCTAATACTGGATCCTTTTAACTGGAGATGCCCAGGATTGAACCTGGGACCTTCTGCATGCCAAGTAGACGCTCTACAACTGAGCCAAAGCCTTCCCCTCATGTTGCCTCCTAGCACTGGGATTTGAAGGTACACTGTCTCTGGTCAGGGACATTCCCACTTCCAGTTTGGTGTAGCGGTTAAGAGCTGCAGGACTGTAATCCGGAGAATCAAGTTTGATTCCCCCACTCCTCCACATGGAGCCAGCTGGGTGACCTTGGGTCAGTCATGGTTCTCTCAGAGCTGTTCTCTCAAGAGCAGTTCTCTCAGAGCTCTCTCAGCCCCACCTACCTCACAGGGTGTCTGTTGTGGGGAGAGGCAGGGAAGGTGATTGTAAGCCACTTTGAGACTCCTTCAGGTAGTGAAGGGCAGGGTATAAAACCAATTCTTCTTCTTCCTGCTGTATGTGCTTCCAATAGCTTTGGAATCTGCAGATTGAGGAAGGCTATATTAAAACTTGAAGATGTATCTCTGTTTAAAGTCTAGGTGTCCAAGCGGAAACACTCCCTCTTTCTGTTTAATCATAAAAACCAATTCAAACAAGATACAAACAGGGGTCACAGTGTGCAGGTACATGCCAACAAACAAGAAACCACTGTGATCAATGACAATGACACATTAAATAATTAAGCATTGAAACAGAGTCCACCTTATTCATTATCTCAATTTTACATTAAAACAGAGTCCAATAAATTGATTTTTTCATTTTTTCAACAGAGTCCAGCATCTGTTGAAAAAATGAATTTATTGGACTCTGTTTTAATGTAAAATTGAGATAATGAATAAGGTGGACTCTGTTTCAATGCTAAATTATTTAATGTGTCATTGTCATTGATCACAGTGGTTTCTTGTTTGTAATCATAAAAACCAGCTTGGTTAGAAATACCTTAGAATGCTTCCGGATAGAAGGAGCACCTGGGCTCAGTCTTTGGCAATAAGGGGACCTCACTGTCTCGTTCCTATCAAAAGCAATGGGTTGGATCCAAACTAAATTTCTGTAGAGGGATGTGGCTCAATGGCAGAGCCTCTGGCTTGCGCGCAGAAGGTCCCAGGTTCAATCCACGTCATCTCCAGTTAAAAGAATCGGGTAATGTCAAAGATCTCAGCCTGAGACCCCAGAGAGACGCTGCCAGTCTGAGTAGTCAATACTGACCTTGATAGACCAGTGATCTGATTCAGGCTAAGGTAGCTTTGTCTGTCTGTCTGTCTCTGTCTGTCTCTCTCTCTGTTTGTGTGTATGTGTGAGAATTTCCCACTAATGAATGGGGGGGGGGGGTTTCTACAATTTTTTCTTCCTTCTGCAAGCCTCTCCCCATTTGCCATTCATGAGGGGCCCCTGTTCTCCAGGTGCAGAATTTTGGGGAGACCAACAGACCACAGCAGGAGCAAGAGGGGTAGGCATTGTCTCTTCCACCAATGGCCCCACTGGTGGACCTCCTGAGGGCACCTGGTATTTTTGGCCACTGTGTGACAGAGTGTTGGACTGGAGGGGCCTTTGGCCTGATCCAACATTGGCGTCTCTTATGTTCTTATGTTCTTGTGCCTTCTGTTAGTGGAACTTTTCACCTGGATCCGACTCAGTGCATTTATTGCACCTTGCAAAAGCATTCTGCCAGGCACTTCCCAGTCCAAAAAAAGCCATACGGGCATTGAAACCACCATAAAAGAATGAAATATGCAACACAGAACATAGTGTCATGAGAACACAGTCAAGTTGTCCACTATCAGCAGCGCCGTACTTCTACTATTCCTTTTCTCCTGGCTGCTTCAACACCCTGTACCGTGGCTGTGGGCGTTCTTGACAATCACAGACAGAAAGAGAGTGCACAGAAAGTTGGGGAGGGGGCAACGGAAGACAGAAAACCTCTTGCCGAGCCAGCTGACTCGAAGGCCTCTGGCTCCATCAGCGCCGTTTCCCCTGTCTGATAACGCAGATATCCCCAACACCACCATATTTCCCCCCTGAGGATTTCTCTCGTTACAACTATTGTTTCCCTCTCGTCTCAATCTGTTCCTAAAAGATTCGAGAAAAGAAAACATTTGTGTTCCGGGAGCTCTCTTACTCCTAAAACGCCACATTGTGATTCAGTGTGGCAGCGCAACGAATCATACAGTGCCAGGAGACTCGTTGGAAGGGGGGAGTTCGTTCCCGCAACGTTCGGCCTCCGACACTTGCCAAGAGAATAAGCTCTTCTTTGCTTGCAGCGGTGGCTGGTGTTATACAGGGAGTCTCTGTGCGTTGTTGGTTCCCTGAAACAGCATCTTGACTGAAGAAACACCTTTGTCTCATTCGGCTCGATAGCCACACAAACACATTTTGGACCATTTCAGAGGGGGAGCCGCGTTTGGTCTGGAGTAGAATGGCTAGATTCAGATCCGGGGCACCTTAGAAACCAACCCAGCCCTGTAGCCAGAAATTTTGAGTCGGTGGGGCATGGGGAAATTTTGTGGGGGAGGGGGGAGAGGCGGCTGCACGCCTTCCCTGATCTCCAAGGGGCAGTTTTGCCACTTGGGAGATGAGGTGTGGGCAGTCCCAGCTAGAAAAACAGCATTTAAAGGGTTCCCTTTAAATCTTGGGGGGGGCTGCAAGATTTAAAGGGCCCTTCAGCTGATCAACAGGCCATGTGCTCCCGCCAATCAGCTAGAGGTCCCTTTTAATGTCACAGGATGGGGGAGGATGAGAGGGGCAGCAGGTGTTGTGGGGCATGCCTCATGTTTTGGGGGGCGGAGCCCCAAAATGCCCCACTAGCTACCGGCCTGAACCAACCGGATTTTCGGGGTATGAGATTTCAGGAGTCAAAAGATTCTCTTGACCAGTGTTCCCTCTAAGCTGAGTTAGTGTGAGCTAGCTCACAATCTTGTAGCCTCCAGCTCACAGACTTTTGCCTTAGCTCAGGAACGATGGCTCCAGAGCAAACTAATTTATGCAGTAGCCAAATTGCTTGCTCACAATTTTAATGCCGGTAGCTCAGAAAGTAGAATTTTTGCTCACAAGACTCCACAGCTTAGAGGGAACATTGCTCTTGACCAAGGAAGATTTGATTCTCGAAAGATAATTCCCCGGAAATCTTGGGACTGTCGCGGCTGACTTTTGGTGGTCCCAACAAGGGGCTTTCAAGGCAAGCGAAAAGCAGAGGTGGTTTGCCATCTCCTTCCTCTGCAGAGTCTTCCTTCGAGTACCGTTGAAGTTCCTTGGAGTAACCTTGGTACCAAAACCTGCTTAGCTTCTGAGATATATGACAAGATTGGGCTATACCATGCCATCGTCCCGCCCTCCTTGTTGGGACTACCAGACTTGAATCTAACTTTTTGGACACTGCCTTGCTCAAATCGAGATTCAGCCTTCGCCCATCCATTGGTTGTGTTCAGACTGGCAGTTTGGCCCAATATAGGCACATTTCACAAACGGATTAAATGGGCCCGGTCACACAGCCCCATCTGTCAGGCATTCTCTGGGCGTACTTGCCCCGTCAGAGGACGACCCGGAGCCAGGTTAAAAAGCCACCACCTCCAAAGTGGTGTTTTTGTTTCGCCCGCGCATTCGTCATGCATGGTCTGAACACGGGGGAGCGCACACAGAACGGATTTGGCAGTCCGAACCTGCAGATCCGTTCTGCCACTAGGGAGGGTTTTTTAAAAAAAAAATAGCCGATATGCGCATGCACACAAGCGCACATGTGTACACTTGTGCACACGCATGAATTTTGAACTTTTTTGCAGTGCGTTCCGTGGCTGAGGCGCTGCAATAATGTTTGACCACGGGATGTCTCCCTGTGTAACCTGCAGTAGGGTGTGCTGTGTGACTGATATGCCCCGCAACACTTTAAACCAGGTCCAATTAGAGGCGGCACCATATCGCACCAAACTGCCAGTCTGAACGCAACCATGGTTCCAGCTCTGCTCTGCTCACAGGCTAGGTTGCAATCTGAGCATTTAATTCAAGCACAGTCCTTTTGTACCTCCTGCCGAAGGAGTCGGCTTCCTGCTGTTCTGCGTTGGGACGGGCATCGGAAGCTGGGCACCCGCCAAGGCCCGTGGCCCCACAGAAGCACAGTTGCCAGCTCGAGGTGGGGAAATTTCTGGCGATTTGGAGGAAGAGGTAGGGGAAGGCGGGGTTTGGGGAGCGAGAGAAGGGGATGGAGTTCAGTGGGGCATAATGCCATAGGGTCCAAAGCAGCCATTTTCTTCAGGGCAACCAACCTGTATAATCTGGAGATCAGGTTAGAATACTGGGAGACCTCCTGGCCCCACCTGGAGGTTGAATACAAAACAAGGGGAAAACACAGTGTGCCAGTTATCCAAAACAAATGCGCACTGCAAATGCAATGAACAAGTCTTACATCAATGCCTTTCAATAAATATTTTGAAATACCAGATGAGTGCATATTCTTAATATATATTCAGTTATCAAAGTTCTCTTATAACAACTCCAAGAGTATTTCATACAAAGTCAAGAGCTCCAAGTCAGCGTTACAGTGTACCACGTGGAGTTCCCAAACTCTCACAATGCGACAGTCAAGAGCTATAAATCAAGGTTACAATGTAACACTACTAATTCCGAAGTTCTCAATATGGCTAATCCATATAACAGATTAGCAATTGGAAGTTTTGCGGGAGGACTGATATGCTGTACTGAAGTGCTTGTTGAAAGAGATTTCTTAGAGAGTTGGTTCCGACTTGAATTTTGATCTCCACAATGGAAGGGAGATGCAGCTTTGAAAAAGAGGACGGAAACAGGTTTATATGCCTAGGATACATGTCGCTGCATAACTTCCAGGGTATAACACCCAAGCCAGTTTGGTATAGTGGTCAAGTGCGCGGACTCTAATCTGGGAGAACCGGGTTTGATTCCCCACTCCTCCACTTGCACCTGGCTGGATGACCTTGGGCAAGCCGTAGTTCTGATAAGAGCTGTTCTTGAAAAAAAGCAGTTTCTGTCAAGAGCTCTCTCAGCCCCACCTATCTCACAGGGTATCTGTTGTGGGGAGGGGAAGGGAAAGGAGTTTGTAAGCCGCTCTGAGACTCCCTTGGGTAGTGCAGGGTATAAATCCAATCTCCTCTTCTGCCCACAGTTGGAACTCAGAGTAGCTTAGAATTGTTCTCCCTGCCTCCATTTTCTCACAAGAAGAGCCCTGTGAGGCAAGCCAGGTTGAGAGTTTGGGATGGCCCCCAGGTCTCCCAGCAAACATCCATGGTTAGTGTGTTAAGTGCCATCGGGTTGCTTCCAACTTATGGTGACCCTGTGAATTAATATCCTCCCAAACGTCCTCTAGTGTGATGTAGTGGTTAAGAGTAGCAGACTCTAATCTCCGAGAACCGGGTTTGATTCCCCACTCATAAAATCATAGAGTTGGAAAGGGGCCATACAGACCATCTAGTCCAACCCCCTGCCCTATGCAGGACCAGCCTAGAGCATCTCTGACAAATATTTGTCCAGCCTCTTCTTGAAAGCTGTCAGTGAAGGGAAGCTCACCACCTCCCTAGGCAGGTGATTCCACCTCTGAACCACTCTGACCGTGAAAAAGTGTTTCCTAATATCCAGCCGATACCTTTCTGCACGTAACTTAAACCCGTTGCTTCGGGTCCTCTCCTCTGCTGCCAACTGGAACGGCTCCTTGTCCCCCTCCAAATAACAGCCCTTCAAATACTTCAAGAGAGCAGTTATGTCCCCCCTCAATCTCCTCCAAACTAAACATTCCCAAAGCCCTTAGCCTTTCCTCGTAGGGTTCAGTCTCCAGACCCCTGATCATCCTCGTTGCTCTCTCCTGCACCCTCTCGATTTTGTCCACATACTGTTTGAAGTGAGGCCTCCAGAACTGCACACAGGACTCCAGGTGCGGCCTAACCAAGGCAGTATGCAGAGGGGCTATGGCCTGCTCCTCCACTCGAAGCCTGCTGGGAGACCTTGGGCCAGTCACAGTTCTCTCAAAAGTCTCTCAGCCCCACCTACCTCACAAGGTGCCTGTTGTGGGGAGAGGAAGGGAAGGCAATTGTAGGCCACTTTTGAGACACCTCCTCTGACACAGCAGGGCCCAGAAAGCCTGTCTCTGCCACCACAACCAGGGTGGAGCAGCTCTGTTTCATTTTTTTTTTATTTCAGATTTTTCAGCAAACCAAGGGAGTCCACCAAGTTTGCAGGAAATCTGTTTAGCGTCGGTGTGACCCTGATTGACAGATTTAGGTATTCACAGGCCATACCTCACTATTAGATATATCAATGGTTTAGCTGCACACAGCGACCATGACGAATCCATGCAAGGTTATATCACCCAGCGAGTAAAGAACATCAGTCTGACTGCCAGTCTCGGATGCTGTCACCATAGAGACTGCAAGCCATCTGCAGGCTAACCCATCACAATGCCTTTCTGCTCTACTTATAACTGCCGGTTCTGTGCAAACCCAGATATTCACTGTGGCCATTGAATCTAGCTTATTCTCTCCATCCTGTTGGACACGGCAACAACTCTCATCAGAAAGTGCAGGCATCTGCGTTAATACAATGACAGCCAGATGTTTTGTGGGATAAGTTTCAGCCTGTCCAGTCCCAGGGTGTGGATGAGATTCTTGGAAGTGTGATACTTCCCACCTGCTTGTACCACCCTTACCCTTCCAGGCTGCTTAAATCTGTCAGGTGGGGGGCTGGCAGACTGCGTCCGGGAGACACTAAATGGCTCCCCGAGTGAGAGAGTGGTTGTCCATTCCTTGAAGAAGTAAGTGGTGTGTCCATTCCTATCAAAACCTACTCTGGACCCAGGTGTTTGGGGCTTTGGCTAGGAGCTCAACGTTCACAAAAGTTTCAAGGAAATGATATGCATGATTGTCAGAACCCACAGCTTACAACGAAGTACACGCATTCAGGAATGGTTATACTTTTATTGCAAAGCTATAGATGCAGTAACACAGGCACTGTTAAGAATAGCGGCAACCCATTGAGCATAATAGGATATAGGGCATTCGTATGCACCCCCCCATGGCATGGGCCAATTAGCTACCCTCCCGCGTGCGGGACCAGCTAGGAAACCGTTAGGTGGCGAAAGCTGGGAAGCAGTAGTCTCTCACGGTACATAGGAGACTTCCAGAAAACACAACCTCCTCCTGCACATCTGTAGAGATAAGCGTTTCAGCACAGGCAGAACAGCAGAGATAGGAATGCAATAGCAATTACCAGGACACAGAATGAACTCCCCAACCCCCATGGCAGCATAGCTGACAATGATCCAGGTTTGCTTACAAACCAGTTTGGTGCAGTGGTTAAGAGTGCTGACTCTAATCCGGGGGAACTGGGTTTGATTCCCCGCTCCTCCACATGCAGCCTTGGGTCAGTTACAAGTTCTCTCAGAGCTGTTCTCTCACGAGCCATCCTCGAAAGAGCTCTCTCAGCCCCACCTACCTCATAGGGTGTCTGTTGTGAGAAGGGAAAGGAGATTGTGAGCCGTTCTGAGACTCCTTCGGGTAGTGAAGGGTGGGGTATAAATCCAATCTCCTCCTCCTCCTCCTCCTTCTTCTTCATGCGCAAGTGCCATTGGAACGATGCTGATCCTTCTCACTTTCTAAACAAGAACAGCAGCTGGTGTCTGGGTATACAAGGCCTCCCCTCCAAACAGGGCAGTGATAGGTTAGGGAAAAAGAAAATGAAAGGTAAGATTAATAGCATTTATCGTGGCACAGAGACTAGCCGTTTGCTAATTAAAGATGTTAGAACACAGAAACGGCCAAGGATCAGTGGCTTTTAATGAGGATGGTGGTGGGGTGATTTAGGTCTAATTTTCTGCTTAATAAGGCTGGTTTAAAAAGTAATTTTGTTGGGATGTGACTCTCCTAAACCTGTTCATTATCAGTGCCGGGGCTGCACTTCCAACACTTCAGGAAATGTTGTGTTTAATTAACGGGGGGGGGGGGAGAGGAATGATGAAGAACTTTCAAGGACATTGACTTCATTAAGCGGCTTCATTACGGCCCAGAATAACTAGCTAAATATGTCATTTAAGGAGGATAATGTGCCCTGTTTCAAGTCTCGGGAAGGTGCATTTGTTGTTGATAAAGGATGCTGCAAATTGCCAATAGCGAGGGGAAACAGCGTTTGACGCTTAGGTTTTTTCCACCCCCACCCTCGAGTCTGAACTCTCTCTAAGTAAGAATGGCCCATTTGAAAATTAACATGTAGCTCTTCGAGCAAAGAACCGTGCATGGTCCGCAGGTATCTATTGTGTACCGTGTATTGCAGCCTGTTATTCTGACTCAAGGGCCATTATGGTGTATTGAAAAGCATTCACTCTGCTGGGGAGACCTTGGGCCTGTCACACACTCTCCACCTAACCTCACTCACAGGGTTGTTGTGAGGGTGAAATGAAGGAAAGGGAAGCAACTTAACCTACTTTCGGTTTTCATTGAGGGGAAAGGTGGGGAAGAAATTAAGTAAATATATCTTGGCTGATTTTTTTTCCCCATTGTTTCTCATTTTTGTACTGCTAGTCCTATTGCTTCAGGCATGGAATTAAAAGACGCCTGCTCCTTGGAAGGAAAGCAAACCTTGGTCCCGGTCACACGGGCTGGATAACACGGGGGGGGGGAGGCATGGCTATTAGCGCCGTCGCAATTTGACATGCCCCAATAGGGCTGCCAAGTCCCCCCAGGGGGCAGGGAAACCCCCGCCCTAGAGGCCTGTTCCCCACCGCCGGTGGATCAGGCCCCGGGGGGAACCCCACCCCGGCGTGCGCGTCACCAGGAAGTGATGTTATGACGCCGGGCAGGCTGGGGGCGGGGCCACAACCATCCAAGGGGGAAACTCTATGTTTTCCCCTTGGATGGTCGTGGCCCTGCCCCCAGTGTGCCCAGCGTCATAACTTCACTTCCTGGTGACGTGCGCGCAGTGCGCACATGCATAAGACATTGGACGGGAGTCCCCCGCTCCCGACGATTTTCGACTTGGCAACCCTATGCCCCAACGCGATCAGATGCAACAGCATTGCTTCCTTGGACAGTTGTTTCCAGCACGCTCCAACCAGGAAGCAGCGCGCTGGGGCGATCAATCGGAGAGCGTCTGTCTGCAGCCCGTTGCATCCCTTTAATACTGGAGTTTCCCAGGTACTTTTAAACTCCGCATCTTCGGCCGGACGGTACCGGTTGGCCATGGGTGCGCCGTGCTTGCCAGATGTGGCGGTGTGATCGAGCTCATATAATCCACCTGGCATTCGTGACTCTCCCGCGGCAAACTCTGCATGTGATCGGGGCCCTTGACAGCATAATAAAAAGTAGAGACATCACCCTGCCAACAAAAGTCCATATGGTCAAAGCAATGGTATTCCCAGTAGTCATGTATGGCGGTGTGATCGCGCCCATATAATCCGCCTGGCATTCGTGGCTCTCCCGCGGCAAACTCTGCATGTGATCGGGGCCCTTGACAGCATAATAAAAAGTAGAGACATCACCCTGCCAACAAAAGTCCATATGGTCAAAGCAATGGAATTCCTAGTAGTCATGTATGGCTCCAAGAGTTGGACCATAAGGAGGGCCAAGCGCCAAAGAATAGATAATTTCAAATTATGGTGCTTCAGAAGACTCTTGAGAGTCCCTTGGACTGCAACGAGATCAGATCAATCAATCCTAAAGGAAATCAACCCTAACTGTTCCCTGGAAGGCCAGATATTGAAGCTGAAGCTCAAATACTTTCGCCACCAAATGAAAAGGGAGCACTCACTGGAGAAGACCCTGATGCTGGGAAAGATCGAAGGTCAAAGAAGACGGGGACGGCAAAGGATGAGATGGTTAGACAATGTAATCGAGGCAATGAACATGAAATTAAGCAAACTCCAGAGCACAATGGAAGACAGAAGGGCCTGGCGTGATGTGGTCCATGGGGTCGCGAAGATTCGGACTCGACTGTGCAACTGAACAACAACAACAACAAAGTCCTGTTGCACTGCTTATTAGATTCCCCTTACTATTTGATTGTATTGTTTAATGCCCTGTAATCCTACTTGAATCTCAGTGAGAAAGGTGGACTATAAAATAAAGTAAATGAAGAGCTGGATTCAAATCCAGGAGCACCTGAGAGACCAGCAAGTTTTTCAGGGTATAAGCTTTTGAGTGTCAAAGCTCCCTTGGTCAGAATCCATGAATAATATAAAATACAATTATTTTCTAAGCCGAACACCCCAAACATTTCAGCCTTTTATTGTGTAGAGACAGTGTTACTCTTAATAGTAAAAAGCCCAGTAGCACCTTTAAGACTAAGAAACTTTATTGTAGTGTAAGCCTTCAAGAAACACAGCTCTCTTCGTCAGATGCGTGCGTGCATCTGGCAAAGAGAGCTGTGTTTCTCGAAAGCTTGTGCTAGGATAAAGTTTGTTAGTCTTAAAAGCTGCTGCTAGGCTTTTTATTATCTAGCAGCAACAGACTAACACAGCTAATTCTGCATGTTACCCTTGAACGTTTCGATTGCTTTCGGAAGGGCGGTTTCGACATGGGTATTCTGTGGGTATGCGACACGGTATTCCACATTTGGCCACATTGTGGTGATGGTGGAAAGCGCTGTACAGTCGGGGCCAACTTATGGCGACCCCTTGGGGGTTTTGAGGCAAGTTGTCTGCCTCAGCTTCATGACCCTGGACTCCTTTGGTGGTCTCCCCTCCAAGTACTAACCAAGGGGTGACCCTGCTTAGCTTCTAATGAGATGGGGGCTAGCCTGGGCCAGCCAGGTCAGGGAAGCCACATTGCAGATTTATCCAAAGGCATGATAGGTATATATATAGTTAGGAGCTGCGGTGGCTCAAGTGGTTAAGATGCTGCACTGCAGGCTGTGGAAGGTCGGTAGTCCAGCAGTTCGAGAACCGAGTGTGCCGTATGACGGAGTGAGCTCCCGTCTCTAGTTCCAGCTCCTGCCAACCTAGCAGTTCAAAAGCAAGACATTGCAAGTAGATAAATAGGAACCACTTTGGTGGGAAGGTAACAGCGTTCCGTGCGCCTTTGTGTTTAGTCATGCCGGCCACATGACCACAGAAACGTCTTCGGACAGCGCTGGCTCTTCGGCTTGGAAACGGAGACGAGCACCGCAACCCTAGAGTCGGATTCGACTGGCAAGGGAACCTTTACCTTTTTATGATAGTTATACCGGCTGTCTCATTTCCAATCCCTTTCTAATAATCCTCAGCATAAACCTCACTGCAGCCCACTGGGTTGGCACTTACCCCTGAGCTTTCCATCGTGGTCCCAAGGCCTCATTCTTGGATAGTCACTACTAGTTCAGAATTCACCTGTGCATATGTGAAGTTGCCCTTATGTGGGTCACACTGAATCTCGTTTGTCCCTTTAGAACATAAGAGAAGCCAATACTGGATCAGGCCAATGGCCCATCCAGTCCAACACTCTGTGTCACACAGTGGCCAAAAATACCAGGTGCCATCAGGAGGTCCACCAGTGGGGCCAGGACATTAGAAGCCCTTCCACTGTTGCCCCTCCCCAAGCACCAAGAATACAGTGCATCACTTGACCCAGACCGAGAGTTCCTATCTATACCTTGTGGCTAATAGCCACTGATGGACCTCTGCTCCATATGCTTATCTAATTCCCTCTTGAAGCCGTCCATGCTTCTAGCTGCCACCACCTCCTGTGGCAGTGAATTCCATGTGTTAATCCCTCTTTGGGTGAAGAAGCACTTCCTTTTATCTGTTCTAACGCAACTGCTCAGCAATTTCATTGCGTGCCCATGAGTTCTTGTATTGTTTATTGCCAACTGATTCAGTCTGAAGGGATCCTTCTGGGATCTGGACCTGTGAGGAGATGGGGTGGCTGCCCTGGCATCAGGCAAGCTGGCAGCACAGTCTGGAGCAGGGCCTTCAAGGTAGGGTTGCCAACTCTGTGTTGGCAAATTCCTGGAGATTTTGGGGGTGGAGCCTGGGAAGGGTGGGGTTTGAGGAGGAGAGGGACCTTAATGGGGTATAGTCCCTTTGAACCCCTTCTACAAGCTGCAGGTTCACTCCAAAAGGGTTTAAAGGGACTGTGATTCCTTTAAATGCCCTTTAACTGTGACTAGCTGGCATTTATCCCAAATATTGGGGGTTCAGCTATACAGATAGCCGAAAATAGACTCCTATGTGTATTCACCAGAAAGAAAACAGCTGAAAAATACCAATAAGGTATTTTCCTGCTATTTTTTCAGCTCAGATATACCAAATGCACACCGGTAATGTACTTAAAGATTAATAAAATAAATTGAATGGGAGAGCTTCTACTGACATGATTTTATCTACTAAGTAATTTTATTATTTATATAAAAAACAAGTGGAAGAATGCACTCATGAATTTTACAAACCAGTTAACTTCAATTTATGGACTTGCAAGATGATTTATACTAGTTTGATGTATTCTAATAAATCGGTTCTGCACAAAATTCAGAAGGGGCGCCATCTTATGCCAAAAAATATTAAGATATTCACCCGGAAGTTTGTCAGTCTCTGCAACAAAAAATATCCTCCTTGCCCTTCTAACTTGCTGTTGACACTTCCTGAATTCACACACAATATGGCTGACAACAAAATAAGATACCGTTTGGAGCTGATAATAATGAAGTGCCTGAGGATCCATGATGAACATGAAGCTCAAAGACTTGGGCTCCCCTCCCACCAGCATTCAAGAATGTTGTGCAACCTAGTGGAAACATGCTCGTTCGTTTACAAGACATTTGACAATGCGCAATACCAGCTATTCCCCCAAGAATAAAAAAGGTAAATGTTGGATCTTTCTGACCCAAGTTGCCAACAAAGTATCTTGAAAGCAAATTCTACGTCTCTTATTAAAAATCATATTTTATGTTACCCACTGGACATAAAGATAATCAGAGAGCTATCTCCATAAACAGAGGGTTATTCATAATCCCTCGCATGGCATTTCAATTATCGTCCGATGACGATGTGACATTATGGATGGGGTTGTGATTAAATTTTCTTGGGTAATGACCCTAAGTAAATCTTTGCAATTTTCATTTTGTAGAGATTTAATATAGATCAGTGGCCTGTTGTTCGGGCTCCCCCTTGTTTAATCCAAAATCACTCATTAAATTGGGACCAGGAACTCTCCGATGATTGCGTTTCATGGGCCTGAGCTATGAACTTAACATATTAAATCTGCATTCCAGATGGATGTAAACATCTGTTCTCATTATGGTTATTGGTGTTAATCTCAAACTCTGACCTGCTTCTCCTAACATTACGCATATTAAATTTGCTACACGGGAGGGTGGGGGAGAATTTAGCGTCATGTCGATACATCAGGATGCTAGGTAGTTAACATACCGTTATCGTAGCATCATCTGCCAAAAAAGGCAGAATAAGGGATTCTTTGGAAGCAGAGAACTTTTCAGACTCCAGTCAAAGACCCTTGTCCCCGTGGGTCTGCTGGGCATGCATTGGCTTCATAGGATTTGATTATTTGGAACGGAATAATTAGGGAAGCGAGGGCTATTTCAATAATTGGCTATGAAAGACAAAGGTCATGTGACAGCTTCGAACAATGCGATGTGCCTTATCTATACATTGCAATTCATCATAACTATTAATTTCTAGTAAGTGAATAGGGTGGCCGGTCCTTCAGACAAGGGACATGATCAGAGACCAAGGAGATGCATTTCAAGAACAAAAGGCTAGGTTCAATTGTTAGCAGTGTTCCCTCTAAGCTGAGTTAGTGTGAGCTAGCTCACAGTGTTTTTAGCCTCCAGCTCACAGATTTTTGTCTTAGCTCGGGAAGGAGGGCTCCGGAACAAAACTAATTTATGCAGTAGCCAAATGGCTCATTCACAACTTCAATGCCAGTAGCTCACCAAGTAGGATTTTTGCTACACAAGACCCACAGCTTAGAGGGAGCATTGCATCTCAGTTTTTAAAAAGATAGTAGTCAATGAATCGGATACAGCCAGCTTTTCCACTCAACTCCACCCACTTCTACTCCGACTGAGGACCCCTCATTTTCCCCCCACACCAGCATACAGTTTGGTTGCATCCAACCCACCAGAACTGGGAAGATATTTCTTCCTGAGATCTTGAAGGGGTGGGGGAGTATTTCCTTCACAACTTCTTGGAGGAAGGGGAAGATTAAAAGGTAACAGTTAATCAACTACAGTGTTTGTTGACTGATCTATCAATTCCAGTTTGCAGCCCTCTCCTATCCTCCTGCCTTCCTGCCTCTTGCGTTGTGTTTAGCGTTATTCGCTGGGATAACATGGCACCATTTCTGTTCAGCACTTCACTTGCAGTCCATCTAAAGTAAATGGTAATCGCCGGTCAGAAAAATCAGAGAGTACAACGTATCGGTGTGCCGTGACGTGGCATCTTGCAGCGTGCACCGAAACTGTAAGGGAAATGTGTCCTCTGCCTAAGTGATTTATGAAAATTAAATGTGGCCATCCGGGTCATTGTATGTTTCCAAGCTGGCCGTCGTCCAAAACAAATTGTCCAGCCTTTTCTGACAGCATATGGAGGAAGGCAGGCAGGAGACGACAGAATAAACCAACAGAACGACCCTTGGAAAGAGTCACTGGCCATTTCCCAGCGTCGGTTGCCTGGGAGATCATTCCCACCAGCGCATGTCTGCATGTGGGAAAAGACTCTTGCTCCATCTTCAAGGGCAGCGAGTGAATCTGTCTTGGTTGGCCCCCGGGGGGAAGACAGCACTACAATTAAGATCCAAAGGAGCTTTTGTAACTGCTGGCAAAAGGGATTGGGGAAAGGGTTTTTTTTTAAATTGGTTGTAAACTACTATTGTGAGGCTCCGGAGTCGGCCAAGCTGAAGCTGTCAGGCGTAAACCAAACGTATCAATCCAATAAATCTCCCTTTTCGACGACAGCTCGGAAGGCGGCACTAAATTAGGATGGACAGTTGCGCACAGCCGTACTTGACGGCTCTGTCATTCCAACCCAAACACTAGGCATTCTGCTAATGTCTATCATTACCATGATGGATGGCGTCTTCCATATCATGTTCTCCAGTTGCCGGCCTTAAATTACCCTGCCTCCAAATGTCATCTGCGATCAGAGGAAATGAATAATCAAGAGCAACTGGCGGGAACTGCCAAGAGGTGAAGTGCAGTAATCATCAGACATCGGTTTGGGGACTATTCTCTAATTGTGGAGAAACCGACGGAAGGGGTTTTTGTCACAGAGAGCCATCGTTGCCAACGGGGACATCAAGAATTGTAATTCTGGCTGCATTCACACACACTAAATAATCCACTTTCAGTCCACTTTCCAACTGGATTTTGCCAATCCACACAGTAAAATCCAGTTGGAAAGGGCCTTGAAAGTGGATTATTTAGTGTGTGTGATCGCAGCCTCTGACTGTCTATAGGTCGCACCACTGGAATTAAAGGGCGGAATCCCACCCATTCATTTCTTCTTCTTCTCTGGTGGTGGCACTTTTAGGAGAAGACAAGAAGAGATTGGATTTATACCCCACACTTCACTACCTGAAGGAGTCTCAGATCGGCTTACAACATCCTTTCCCTTCCCACAACAGACATCCTGTGAGTTAGGTGGGGCTGAGAGAGCTCCCTCGAGAATTGCCCTGGAGAGAACAGCTCTGAGAGAACTCGTGACTGACCCAAAGTCACACCAGCAGCTGCATGTGAAGGAGTAGGGAATCAAACCCTATCTATACCTTGTGGCTGATAGCTACTGATGGACCTCTTCTCCATTCCCTTTCTGCTCTAATTCCCTTTCTGGGGCTTTCGCAGTTTTGCCCTGTGGCTTCCCAAACCTGCTTCACTCCAATTGTTCCTAAAAGATCAGTCAAAGCAGGTTCTCACCCCGTGGACAGGAAAGTTCAGGTCTCCCTTTTCCAGCCCTCTTCACCCTAGGTTACATTAGGGCAGGCAAGGATGCTAGCAGCTACCTCAAACTAAATAAAACAATCCGTACACAGGCCAACTGTAATACGACCACAAAAGGTAAGTAGGACAGATCTACTCTACAAATTTGTATTTCTTGTATACCATAAGAACATAAGAGAAGCCAATGTTGGATCAGGCCAATGGCCCATCCAGTCCAACACTCTGTCACACAGTGGCCAAAAATACCAGGTGCCATCAGGAGGTCCAGCACTGGGGTCAGGACACTAGAAGCCCTCCCACTGTTGCCCCCCCCCCCAAGCACCAAGAATACAGAGCATCCCTTGCCCCAGCCTGAGAGTTCCTATCTATACCTTGTGGCTAATAGCCACTGATGGACCTCTGCTCCATATGCTTATCCAATTCCCTCTTGAAGCCGTCCATGCTTGTAGCCGCCGCCACCTCCTGTGGCAGTGAACTCCATGTGTTAATCACTCTTTGGGTGAAGAAGGACTTCCTTTTATCTGTTCTAACCTGACTGCACAGGAATTTCATTGAGTGCCTACGAGTTCTTGTATTGTGAGAAAGGGAGAAAAGGACTTCTTTCTCTACCTGCTCTATCCCATGCATAATCTTATAAACCTCGATCATGTCACCCCTCAGCCGTGGTTTCTCCAAGATAAAGAGCCCCAAGCACTTTAACCTTTCTTCATAGGGAGAGTGTTCCAACCCTTTTATCATTCGAGTTGCCCTTTTCTGCACTTTTTCCAATGCTATAATATCCTTTTTGCGGTGACCAGAACTGTACACAGTATTCGAAATGAGGAGTTACCATTGATTTATACAGGGGCATTATGATACTGGCTGATTTGTTTTCAATTCCCTTCCTAATAATCCCCAGCATAGCATTGGCCTTTTGTATTGCAGCTGCACACTGTCTTGACATTTTCATTGAGTTATCTACTACGACTCCAAGATCTCTCTCTTGGTCAGTCTCTGCCAGTTCGGACCCCATCAACGTATATTTATAGTTGGGATTTTTGGCTCCAATGTGCATCACTTTGCACTTTAAGTGTCATGGCTTTCTTCTAGAGAATCCTGGGAGCTGTAGTTTGGCGAAAGTACTGTAGAGATCTCTAGTGATAGAGATTAATTTCCAGGGGTCCCTGGGAGCAGGAGATGAATGTGGAGCTAGTTTACATCCGTAGTGTGGACCTGTTCATGTATCCAAAGTCCCTCTCCTTGTTTGGCCCCTCCAAATCAGTCTCCTCGACACATTTTCAAAGCTCTGCAGGGGAACTCGTATTTCACAGTTCCCCTTGACCTGCCTTTAGCTCTGATTCTGGTAACAGGTACTATTACACAATCCCCCCTCCTGGCTTGATAACACTTCTCTTTGCGGAGGTTGTAGAAGTGCGTATACAGATATATTGATTCTATAAATCCCCTGTTATTATCTTTTATCGGCTGTAATAAATGTCCATATTAATTAACTTAATGGTTTTAACTGCAGTAATGACTTTGTATTAAACTAGTGCACATTTCATGTTCCCTATAAAAGCGGTAATAATAAAAAAATTGTCTGCAGGTTTTTTTTTTTAAGTTTCCATTGTGCCGAAACAAAGCAAATCACCTGCTAGAATATTCTAAACTCTCAGATCAGGAGATTAATGAGGCCGGAATGAACGAAGGCTCTTTTCATTCCAAAATAAAAGCTAGATTCAGTTTTGGGAAGTTTTCAAGCACCCTGTTGAAAGACAGCCACTGCCCTTTAAGTTTAAAAAGTTTTAATTTGAGACTGACTCCATCCCCTTGAATTCAAAGCCATGACACTGATAAATTTTGAATTGGGAAGGACACCTAATTAGGTTTGCAAACTCCAGGTTGGGAAGTTTCTGGGTTTTGGGGGGTGGAGCCTGTAGAGGGTGGGGTTTGGAGAGGGGAGGGACCTCACCGGGGTTATAATGCCATAGAATCCACCTTCCAAAGCAGCCATTTTCTCCAGAGGAGCTGATCTCTGTTATCTGAAGGTCACTTGTAATTCCAAGAGATCTCCTGGGTCCACCAGCAGGTTGGCAACTCCACACTGCCTTGACATAGAGTTGCCAACTCCAGGTTAGGAAATTCCAGGAAAGTTGCGATTGGAGCCTGGAGAGGACAGAGTTTTGGGAGTGGATATAATACCAACAATTCACCCTCCAAATCAGTAATTTTCTCCAGGGGAACTGATCTATTGCTTCCCTATTGCTTCCCTTCCCCATGTTCTGCAGGTTTTTATACGCAACATACACCAATGTAGTATTGAATCAACCACTAGAGGGAGCAAAACATGTCCAGAAAGGGGGGGGAGGGGAACCCAAAACAATAGGGACACGCAACTGACGGAAATGAGAATGCCGGAGAGCCCTAGAATAATACACTAAGTAGAGAACATATGAAAGAAGAAGCAGGAGGAGGAAGAGGAGGAGCATAGATTTATACCCCACCCTTCACTTGGAATCTCAGAGAGGTTTACAATCTCCCAAACCAGGCCTGAATCCATATTGAAATAGGTCTAGATAATCTTTCTCTTCCAAGACTGCCTGAGACTGTGTAGCCAACATCCACTTGAGCACCTTACCCAATATGACCCGGGATGGTACATTCTTTATAGATGTTGCTCATCCTACAACCACTAGGTAATGTCCAATTTGGTGTAGGGCCAGTTTGGTGTAGTGGTTAAGTGCGCGGACTCTAATCTGGGAGAACCGGGTTTGATTCCCCACTCCTCCACCTGCACCTGACTGGATGACCTTGGGCAAGCCGTAGTTCTGATAAGAGCTGTCCTTGAAAAAGGGCATTTTCTGTCAAGAGCTCTCTCAGCCCCACCTACCTCCCAGGGTGTCTGTTGTGGGGAGGGGGAGGGAAAGGAGTTTTAAGCCACTCTGAGAGTCCGAGTGAAGGGTGGGGTATATATCCAATCTCTTATTCTTCTTTCTATTGGAAAACCAACTGCCCCTCTGTGAGATGGCACTGACTGGGAACAACAGAGTCCCCCCTTCAAAGCTGCTATTTTCTCTAGGGGAACGAATCTCTGTCATCTGGAGAGCCCCACCTGGAGGTTGGCAACCTTAGAAAGCCAATGTGGTGTCATGGCTAAGAGTGTCAGACTAGTATCTGGCAGATCTGAGTTTGAATCCTCACTCATGCCATGGCAGCTCGCTGGGTGACCTTGGGCCAGTCACACTCTCTCAGCGTAACCTACCTCACTGGGTTGTTGTGAGGATGAAATGGAGGAGAGGAGAATGATATAAAGCTCCTTGGATCCACACTAGGGAGAAAGGTAGGGTGGTGGTGGTGATGATGATAATGATGATGGATTAAGATGATGATGATGATGATGATGATGATGATGATAGAGCAAAGAGAAAGGCTGTGGAATGAGAACCATCCTTGGTTTCTTTTCCTTCTTTCCATAGGTGTGGCAAACACTGGTGGAGCTTTATTAGGTAAGTGATTGCCCAGAAACTGGTTCCTCACTCCAATAAACCTCCATTCTGTGCATAATCAAATGGTTTAATAGGCATTCTGTTCCTCCAGGAAATCGGGTAGGGAGTTGCCCCCCCCTAAACTGCTGATCCGTTTCCTTTCCGTCTGCACGTAGGTGTCGTCTGCGTGTACCTGGCTGGCCATCTGATTGAGAGCACGGGTTCCAGGACCTCGGTGTCCCATTTCATGGCGACGATGAATGTCCTCGGACTTTGTACGTTTCTGATCTTTAAAGGTAAAGGTTCCCTTGCTCGAAAGCCACTGGAATCCGACTCTAGGATTGCGGTGCTCCTCTCCGTTTCAAAGCCGAAGAGCCAGCGCTGTCCGAAGACGTTTCCGTGGTCATGTGGCCGGCATGACTAAACACCAAGGCGCACGGAACGCTGTTCCCTTCCCACCGAAGTGGTACCTATTTATCTACTTGCAATTTCTTGCTTTCGAACTGCTAGGTTGGCTGGAGGTGGAACGAGAGATGGGAGCTCTCTCTATCATGTGGCGACTCGGGTTTCGAACTGCTGAACTACCGACCTTCCACAGCCTGCAGTTCAGCGTCTTAACCACTTGAGCCACCGCAGCTCCTTCTGATCTTTGGGAAAGCCCCAAAAGTGGACACCGACTCTGCTTATGTTGATTTTTAAGCCCTTCTGTCGGCTGGACTGAGCAAAACTCAGGACCGATGTCAGAGTGGAAACGCCAGCTCGTAGAAGCAGAAGCAGAATTTAAGCTGAACGTGGCGATAACCTGTGGAACAAAGGAAACCCATGCACTATCAGATTGGCTTTGAGATCATCTTGCGGCCAACTGACCTTTTAATCTTATCATTGGGTGTGTGGACCCTTTTGCTGGCAATCTGAGAGATGGTGTTACCACCACCAAGTGACCGAAGCTGTAGGTCAGCTTCTGTTTCTTTTCTACTGGAACAGTATTTAACTTACTGATTAAAAATCCTTCTCCCCAGACGGCTGCTGGTTAGTTGGCAGCGGTGACCACATGGATCCCAAAGACTATTTTCTTCCGGAAAGTTTAATTTATTTTCGGCAGCCTTCGCTGAGGTCTCCAGGGGTAGAGTTGAAGCTCGTGACAGCTACAGACATTCCATGCTGACAGTTTTGACATTGTAGTTCTGTGGGCCTTAAGTGGCCCAGCGAAGCACCCAAACCCAGTCTGAGTTTTCCCAAATGGAACTACAAGAACTTCCGTTGTTCCTTAGTGCAGTAAACTCTTCAGTGTGGCATAGGATCCTGATGATTTTTCTCATGGCAAAGCTTCTTCTATGGGGAAAATGGCACTCAAGTGCAACAGATGGGAACTGTGGATTGCTTCCACCAACCCAGTGCCTTGGCTCTGGAGAAAATATAGTCTTTCCTTCCTCACTTGCCAGCATGTAAGGTTAAGAACATGAGAGAAGCCATCTTGGAAGAGGCCAATGGCCCATCCAGTCCAACACTCTGTGTCACACAGTGGCCAAAACCCAGGTGCCATCAGGAGGTCCACCAGCGGGGCCAGAACTTCAGAAGCCCTCCCACTGTTGCCCTTCAGGCACCAAGAATACAAAGCATCACTGTCCCAGACATAAGAACACAAGAGAAGCCATCTTGGAAGAGGCCAATGGCCCATCCCGTCCAACACTCTGTGTCACACAGTGGCCAAAACCCAGGTACCACCAGGAGGTCCAGCAGCAGGGCCAGAACTCCAGAAGCCCTGCCACTGTTGCCCTTAAGGCATCAAGAATACAAAGCATCACTGCCCCAGACACAGTGTTCCATCTATACCTTGTGGCTAATACCCACTGATGGACCTCTGCTCTTCTCCTGGACAACTCAGTGTATGGTATGCCTCTAGAAAGACTGGGTAGGCTGGGAGTAGGGGGCACCTTACCTGATGAACTGATTCCAGAAGGTGCTGCTGGGGGACTGCCGCTTGGCCCCATGGCATTTATGCTATAGTAAAGATAAAGGTTTCCCTTGCTTGAAAGCCAGTCGAATCCGACTCTAGGGTTGCGGTGCTCATCTCCATTTCAAAGCCAAAGAGCCAGCGCTGTCCGAAGACGTTTCCATGGTCATGTGGCTGCCATGACTAAACACCAAGGCGCACGGAACGCTGTGACCTTCCCACCGAAGTGGTACCTATTTATCTACTTGCAATTTCTTGCTTTCGAACTGCTAGGTTGGCAGGAGCTGGAACTAGAGACGGGAGCTCACTCCGTCATGCGGCACACTCGGGTCTCGAACTGCTGAACTACCGACCTTCTACAGCCTGCAGTGCAGCGTCTTAACCACTTGAGCCACCGCAGCACCTGTATTTATGCTATAGGGTTCCATATTATCTCCCATGCTATTTAACATGAAACCACTGGGAAAGGTCACCTGAGGATACAGAGTGAGGTGCCACCATTATGCAGATAACACCCAGCTAAGCAAGACGGGTCTGAGGAAGTCCTCGATAGGTGCCTGGAGGAAGTCATGGGATGGATGAGGGCCGATAAGCTGAAGCTCCATGCAGTCAAGACTGAGATGTTGTTAATCAATGGATACACTGCTTGAGGACTGCAGAGCCAGCCTGTCCTGGGAAAGGTTGCAATTCCCTTGAAGGAGCAAGTTCATTGCTTTGGGCTGCTTGAGTACAGTGGGAGGCTCAGGTCTCCTCCATGGCCCACAGCACCATTTGACAGCGCCAGCTGGTTCTCCAGCTATCACTGTTCCTCTGAAAGTGTTATCTGCCCATATATTTATCTATTTATTTATTTATTTATTATTTAAATTTCTATCCCGCCCTCCCCGAAGGCTCAGGGCGGCTAACAGGGCAAAGTGCCAAATAAAACGATAAGACAATACAAAATGTTAAATTACATAACAATTAATAAACAGTTAATAACATCATAAAACATTTTTGGTGCTCCTCTATTCCGGTTCCGATGTTAAGGTTTTTAAAAGCAAGATGATGTCCTCAATGTCCTAGTTAGGCAGCTACAGCAGTGCGTGACTGCCTTGCCGTTCCCTAAAAACGTCCTGTTCCCACCCATAATGCCCGCATCCTGGTGGCCATACGGAAATCATAGGGCGTTGGTGGTACAGTGGTGGCAGCGGCTCCTGTTCAAAAGCCTGGCGGAAGAGCTCCGTCTTACAGGCCCTGCGGAACTGTACTAGGTCCCGCAGAGCCCTGATCTCCTCTGGGAGCTCATTCCACCAGATAGGAGCCGCCACCGAAAATACCCTAGCCCTGGTCATTACAAATTTGGTGGACCTGGGGCCTGGAACATCCAGTAGATTTTGATTCCCCGACCGTAGTGCCCTTGGGGGAACATGTGGGGAAAGGCGGTCGCTTAGGTAGGCTGGTCCCTGGCCATATAGTCTGGAGATCAGTTGTAATTCCTGGAGATCTCCAGATCCCACTTGGCTGTTGGCAACCCTACATACTAGGGATGGGCACGAACCTCATTTTTGTGGTTTGGTTCGGTTTATGGTTCATGGCTGGACTTCGAACAGAACCGCGAACTGATACACCAGTCCACGAACCAAACCAGGTCATATCAGTCCGTGAGCCTTTTAAAGTTTAAACCTCTGCGTCCTGCTCTTCATGAACTGCCACAAACTGCATGAAAATTCGTAGAAGTTTGTGGCGGTTCTTCAGTTCGCGGGCATCACTTTATGAACCACAAACCACCCAAAATTCGTGACGAACTTTGGTTCGTCAGCCGGTTTGTGCCCATCCCTGCTACCTACGCAGATGCCACCTTGGGGATCAGCTGTAAGAGGAAGGTTTCAGCTTTCACTGATCAGAGTACCACCAGGAAGTCCAAGAGACTCCATTTCCTTCCATCCACTTAACCCAGCCGCCGCCACCTGACTTGCCACCAACTAGCGTCTAGACTGGAAACTTTTAAAAATCACATTTAAAGTGTTGGGGGGGGAAGTGTTTTAGAGGATGCAAACCACATTGGTTTACGAGCTGTCAACATCCTTGCGTGATTTACGCATTACTCACTTAGATGCTCTTAAAAGGTATCTTTATTTGGATAGCTGCAAGCCAGGTAGTTACTGTGGCAGTTTTATGTAAATATTTTTAAGTGGTGCATCTGCCTGAATTATAGCTTAGGCCCTCCTGGATTGCTAATTGTAGGTTTTAATTTGGCGGTAATGATCGGTTTGTGCAAATTAAGTGGTTGGCACTAAGCAAGCCCTGAAGAGCAGGATGTAAATTAACACCATTGGGGGAAAGGGGGGGGGCTGTTGAATCCAAAACTGGAGTGGAGGGGTTGCCAAGTGAATGGTCTAAAGATGCATGATGCAGCATCCTTGCTGAAGTTAAACAGGCCTGGGTCTACTTAACATCTGAATGGGTGAACCTCAGGGAACTTTAAGTCCACTGCCTTAAATTCCATGATGAAAGAAAGGGGAGATATAAATGGAATAAGTAAAGTTGCCAGCGCTGGGTTGGGAAATACCTGGAGATATGGGGATTGGAGCCAGGCCCATAGCCAGGTGTTTTTTCTACTTCCGTGGGTCTTTAAATAAGTTGGGGCCAGGGGTCATTTCCTGCAGGAGCGCACAGGAGCAAAGCTCCGGCAGTGAAGAGCCCAGGGGGTGGACACATGCAACAAGCCCTGCCCCCTTCTCCCAGCAGCCCTCAGTTAGAGCAAGAAGCAGCCAGGTAAGTTGCAGAGCCCCCCCCCCAGCCCCCCGGTCCAAAACAGTCCAGTGGCACCTTCAAGACCAAGTTTTATTCAGGTACAAGCTCTCCCTCCTCTGCGAGGACAGATCTGCACATTCCCCCCCCCCCCCATAGCTAGCAATCCAAAACAGTCCAGTGGAGCCCGAGCGGTAGATGTTGCCTTCTGACGCACTTCCGGTGATGTCAGGTGGTGTGGCATATGCAAATATGTTATGCTAATGAGCGCCTGCGCCTCTTTTTCTACGAAATGACCCCTGGTTGGGGGGCACCCACACACACACCCACACACACACCTTCTATGGGGCACTCCCAAGCCTGGGAGTGCCCCATAGAAGTTTCCGGTCTCTCATGCAAGCCACTAAAGAAAAAGCATAGCAAAAGATTGGGGGGGGGGGCGCCTCGCCACACAGCCGGAAACGGCACTCTCCACCCAGCTCGGAGAAAAGTCGGGAGGCCTGGGTGATAAGTTGGGGGGCCTGGCCCCGGGATGCCCCACTGTAGCTACGGGCCTGGTTGGAACCTGGGGAGGAACCTCAGCAGAGCAGAATGCCATAGAGTTAGGGATGCCAGACTCCAGGTGGGGCCTGGGGATCCCCCGGAATCACAGCTCATCTCCAGACTACAGAGATCAGTTCCCCTGGAGAAAATGGGATGCTTTGGAGGGTGGACTCTGTGGCATTGTGACCCACTGAACTCCCTGTCTTCCCCAGGCTCCACCCCCAAATCTCCAGGAGTTTCCCAACCTGGATCTTGCAGCCATACCCCCCATCTCCCGCCGCTGGCAAACCTTCACTGAGCCCACTCTCCCAAGCAGCCATTTTCTCCAGGGGAACTGATCTCTGCAGTCTGGAGATCAACTGTGCCACCTGGAGTTTGGCACCCCTAGTAATAATAGTAATATGAAGAAGAGCTTGGATTTATGCCCCGCCCTTCACTACCCAGAGGAGTCTCAGAGCGGCTGACAATCTCCTTTCCCTTCCCCTCCCCACAACAGACACCCTGTGAGGTAGATAGGGCTCAGAGAGCTCTCTTGAGAACTGCCCTTGAGAGAACAGCTCTGAGAGAACTTGTGGCTGACCCAAGGTCACACCAGCAGCTGCATGTGGAGGCGTGGGGAATCAAGCCCGGTTCTCCCAGATTAGAGGCCACACTCCTCACCACTGCACCAAACCGGCTCCTATTAAGTTCGTCAGCTTCACCTGAGCTGGCTCCAGTAAAAGTATATTCACTTGTTCCAGTTTTAACCTGTCTTACCAGACAGGTGAGGATTCCACAAATTTTGCTACGAACATGTTCAACAGTCAGACTTACCATGTTCAACTGTGCCATAAGCAGTTCACTGGGTCTGTAAGTCAAAGCGCCTGCCAAAGAGGCCTGCAGTTTTCATTGCTGTTTTCATAAGCGTGAATGCGCCAGAGTGTTGCCAAGCCAAACAGAGCAGCAGCCATTAACATTGCTAAGGATAACTTAAAGCAACTTTCCCTTGCTCGAAAGCCAGTCAAATCCAACTCTAGGGTTGCGGTGCTCATCTCCGTTTCAAAGCCGAAGAGCCAGCGCTGTCCGAAGACGTTTCCATGGTCACGTGGCCGGCATGACTACACACCAAGGCGCACGGAACGCTGTTACCTTCCCACCGAAGTGGTCCCTATTTATCTACTTGCAATTTCTTGCTTTCGAACTGCTAGGGTGGCAGGAGCTGGAACTAGAGACAGGAGCTCACTCCGTCATGCGGCACACTCAGGTCTCGAACTGCTGAACTACCGACCTTCCACAGCCTGCAGTTCAGCGTCTTCACCACTTGAG
Source organism: Gekko japonicus (assembly GCF_001447785.1). Taxonomy (NCBI): domain Eukaryota; kingdom Metazoa; phylum Chordata; class Lepidosauria; order Squamata; family Gekkonidae; genus Gekko; species Gekko japonicus. The sequence continues at coordinate 148,892 of NW_015165288.1, forward strand.
CCACCGCAGCTCCAAGGATGACTTAGCCAAAGGGAAGTTGTTTTTTTTTTTTAAAAAAAAAGATGTTTAGTCACAACTGATTCGTATGGCTTGAGACTGATCCAACTATCTATTTAACCAATCGCTTGCCAACCAGAGCAGTGGCCCGGAAGCAAGGAGGGGAGAAAGTAGAACTCCACAGGGATGTGTAGAAGAAGAAGAGAGAAGAGGTTGGATTTATACCCCACCAGTGAAGTTAGTATATCAGTCCATCTCAGCCTTTGGGGGTCTTCATGCCAGCTGGTGGCCAAACCTCGCTATTTTGTTGGTTTCTCTCCTACCCGTAATTGAGTGGAAAACGCTGGCAGACACTGGGTGCGGTCAGACGGCGTGCCAAAGAGATTTAAACTGCTCTGGTTCCAATCTGATTATATTTTATCAGGGACAAGCGCGATCACACTTACCTCCCTCACCGCTCTGCACATCGCTCCCGGGTGTCCCCACTACAGGCGCACAGCAGCGCGTGTTGGGGGGGGGCGTTTCACTGTTTGCGCATTCGCATAGGCACCCATCCATATAATTGAAATCTTCATGCCAAAAGCATGCCGTGAAGCGAACACTTTCCTTTAAACTTTTACAACGAAACTGGCCTCCGTGGGGTCCTGGACTTGTCTAAAACCTAAAACTAAGCACCGTTTTCTTATTCAATTTATTAACGCCGGGGCGAAGCTTCGCCCAAGCGCATATCGCCGACGCTAAAATAAAATGGCGGGCGAAAAGCGGAAGCCTCAGGCTTCCGAGCGGAAGTGGCTCTACACCGGCGGAGGTGCGATCACACATCAGGAAAATGCAGCTAGAACCAGAGCACCAGGAAAATACCACTTGGGGACCTGGTAGCAAAATACTCCGGTTTAAAGGGGGTTTGAGCCGGTTGGCAACGTCTAGGGATGGGAGGCAGATGTTGTCTGTGTGATCGCGCGTAAATAGTCCGTTTCTAACCGGCACATATACCGGCTCAAATGGCCCGTCTGAACACGCCCACTGAAAGCCTTATCTAACCACAAACTAGTTGGGGCAGGCATAAAATGATCAGATTGGTGTCTAAATAAGATCCGCATTATCACAAGATCATTTGTAATAGAAGCAAGTATTGTCAATGACGGGGAAACAACAAATTGAAGCTGGGTTCAAGGAAGGGCTCCCAATCAGTGTTCCCTCTAAGCTGAGTTAGTGTGAGCTAGCTCACAGTTTTTAGCCTCCGGCTCACACATTTTTGACTTCGCTCAGGAAGGAGGGCTCCAGAGCATACTGATTTATGCAGTAGCCAAATCACTCACTCACAACTTTAATGCCAGTAGCTCACAAAGTAGAATTTTTGCTCACAAGACTCCACAGCTTAGAGGGAGCATTGCTCCCGATCACTGCTGACTTCTCTTTATTTATTGATCACGATCAAGGTAAGCATCTATTCCTAAGAAGGTTCAAGACACTGACAACTATACAGACAACGACATAAGCATATATAGTAGAGTTTCCAGGTCTCCCTGGTCACCAGCAGGAGTTGGGGTGGGGGGCGTTAGGTTGCCAGATCTAGGCTGCGAACATACGCACAATTAGACCTGACACAGGCGCGAATGCCAGGCGGTTTTAAAGGGCACGATCAGACGCGAACATCTGGGAAGTGGCCCGCAGCCGTCGGCGACCCATTCTGCTCCACTGCAGAAGCGGAGTTAAAAGACACCAGGGAAAATCCGGTAGTAAACGGGTTGCGATGGGCCGCAGACTGTCATTCCCGTGTCTGATCACCCCAGCGCACTCTCAAGGTGTCAGGATGGTCTGATCAGGCTGTCCTCGCTCCGTACCATTGTTGTTTTCCCCCCTTCGCAGTATGCGCATCATCGCAAACTGCATAGGGAGCCCTCCGTGCAGAGGTGTGGTTCATCAGCCCCTCATTTAAGCGCATGGGAAACACACAGCACAAAAAAACGATGACTCGCCCACAGTAGCATCTGATCTCACACTGACTGCGCCTGTAGCTTCAAAGGGGTGTGTGATCGTGCAACTGCAGGTCAAATTCCTCCCGAGGAAATAGCCTCGCTTCCCCCCTGTTTTTTCTGGAACATGTGACCGCAACCCCAGGTTGGGAAACTCCTGGAGATTTAGGGGGGTGGAGCCTGGAGAGGACAGGGACCTCAGTGGGGTACAATACCATAGAGTCCACCCTCCTAAGCATCCATTTCCCCCAAGGGAATCGATCCCTGTAATCTGGAAATGAGCTGTAATTCCAAGGGATCCCCAGGTCCCACCTGGAGGGTGGCATCCCCAATATACGGGCAAACTGACATCAGGGTCTTGCAGAACCTCTACACCAATTGCACAACGGCAGTTCCATACTGCACCGCATCTAAACCAATAGAAAAGCAATCTGTACTTTCTTCTTAACACACTTTTAAGAATACGACTACCTTCTCCGTCGTATTCTACAAGCGCCGCGCAAACTGCAAGCCCACGAAAGCTCATACCCAGAATTAAACTTGTCAGTCTTAAAGGTGCCACTGGACACTCAAACTTTGCTCTGCTGACTCCTGTGGTTTGGGAAAACAGGATCTGGTTGGCAAAGGAGCTGCCAGTTGGAATTATCCGAAGATCAATGGTCTCGGATCTGGTTAGGGTCGTCAACTCCTGGTTGGGAAAGAGATCCTGGAGATCTTGGGGGGGTGGAGCCTGGGGAGGGTGGGTGGGGGGGATGGGAGGGACCCTCTGCAGGATATAATGCCATAGAGTCCACCTTCCAGAGTAGACATTCTCTCCAGGTGAACAAATCCATCCATCATCTGGAGATCAGTTGTAATTCCAGGAGATCTCCAGGTCCCACCTGGAGGCTGGCAGCCCTAGATTCGGTCATCTTATATCTTTAATATCTCTTAATTTGATATAAAGCTCCGGACCCCTAAAATTCTATCTCATGGATATTTAACCCCTCTTAAATTGTCCCATATGTCTTCTAAGTGGGCTCCATTGTGCTGGACAATGTGTGGAGAAGCGGGTTCGTTTGAGCATTGTTGGTGGAGCATTGTTATCACGGCGTTTGGGGAACAGTTTTTAAACCGGATTTATATTCTGACTGGTTTTAATAGACCTATGAAACCAGAGCTCTTATTTCTAAACTACTGGTCAGATCCAGATATACCAAAATCTACTAAAGAATTAATAGTCACATTATTGATTGCAGCAAAAACAGCTATAGCCATTAAAGGGAGAGACGAGGCAGGGCCTTCCATAAATATGTCATAAGAAGAAGAAGAGATTGGATTCATACCCCGCCCTTCACTACCTGAAGGAGTCTCAGAGCAGGTTACAAACTCCTTTCCCTTCCCCTCCCCACAACAGTCACCCTGTGAGGTAGGCGGGGCTGAGAGAGCTCTTTCGAGGACTGCCCGTGAAAGAACAACTCTGAGAGAACTGTGGCTGACCCAAGGTCACACCAGCAGCTGCATGTGGAGCAGTGAGGAATCAAATCTGGTTCTCCAAGATTAGAGTCCGTGCTCCTAACCACTGCACCAAACTGGCTCTCTGATATGGAAACGCTATATAATGGGGAAAAATCACTGATCAAATAACTCAAAGTGATACGGATATATATTCCAAAATTGTAGTAAAGTGGTTTCCTATATTAGCTTATTTTGTCTTCTCACAATGTGGTTCCTAAAAAAAATTAGCCCATATGAACTTGCTTAATATCTGACATTGAGAAAAAGGTTGTGTGCTATGTTTGGTAGTTGGTTGATTTAAATTCGTTGTTATGGTCCACTTCCCTAATGCAACATAATTGAGAAGTATTTTTGTACGACGTTCTGATGTGTTCTTGTTTTGTGTACATATTGTAATAAACTCAATAAAATAAAAAACTACAGAAGTTAATTTCCTTTATGAGGCAAGGAATGTAGACTTGTGGAGACTTGTGGAAACTCAATAAAATAAAAAACTACAGAAGTTAATTTCCTTTATGAGGCAAGGAATGTAGACTTGTGGAGACTTCAGTGCAAAGCACAGATATCGGTGCTGCCTCAGCTCTAGGTCAGACGTTCCCCTCAGTTCTTTCCTTGGCGTTCACAGACATGGCTGCATTGTGGCGCATTCACATGTCGCCTCCTTCTCTTCCATTGATCAGTCACTCGGGGCAATAGCAGAAGATTAAAATGTGCCAGATGGGTTTCGATCCAAGACTCACCCAGCAGCCGTCTCAGTGACAGCTCAGCATCTGATATTTCCTGCATTCAAAATAGTCAGAGCTAAGAAGATATCCCACTTTCTTTGGACTCTGTTTTTGTCAAATCTGGGCAAGCGTATGACAGATAATGGGCAAATCCATTAAAAAAACCCACAGTCCTTATGCACCTTGACAGGAAAATGTTCGAACAATTTGTGACAGGAAAACAGAACGATGGCTTGTTATATTTCTGAGTTAAAACCCAGAAGGAAAATCTAACTGGAAGACGAAGAAAGAAGAAAAAAGAAAGAAGAAGAGGAGGAGGAGGAGGAGGAGGAGGAGGAGATTGGATTTATACCCTTTCTTTTACTACCTGAAGGAGTCTCAGAGTGGTTTACAATCCCTTTCCCTTCCCCTCCCCACCACAGACACCCTGTGAGGTAGGTGGGGCTGAGAGAGCTCTCTCAAGAACTCCCCTTGAGAGAACAGCTCTGAAAGAACTTATGACTGACCCAAGGTTACACCAGCAGCTGCATGTGGAGGAGTGGGGAATCAAACCCGGTTCTCCCAGATTAGAGTCCATGCTCCTAACCACTACACCAAGACTGGCTCTTGTTTTGTATATGTTGTTGTTGTTGTTGTTCAGTCGCACAGTCGAGTCCGACTCCTCACGACCCCATGGACCAGCTCCCGCCAGGCCCTCCTGTCTTCCGCCGTCCTCTGAAGTTGGCTCAATTTCATGTTCATTGCATCTATGACACTGTCTAACCATCTCATCCTTTGCCGTCCCCGTCTTCTTTGACCTTCAGTCTTTTTTTTTGTATATATATTGTAACTAGCAGTAAAGCCCGTTGTGAAAGCAATACAACGAGATCTAGAAAGAGGCTCTGGGGCAGTGCTCTGGCTTTGGGCAAACAGTGTCAATTTGCTGTGGTGACCTTAGCAGGGTATAATGACAGAGTCCACTGTTTTCTCCAGAGGAACTGATCTCTGCTACCTGAAGAGCAGTTGTAATTGTGAGTAATCTGTAGCCCTCACCTGGAGATTGGCAACAATTGTTACCCAGGACAAAATGGCTGGTTTGGAGGGTGGAGTCTATGGCATTCTACCTGTCTGAGGTCCCACCCCTCTGCAAACCCCACCCTCTCCAGGCTCCACCCCTCAAATCCCCAGGAATTTGTCAGCATGTAGTTGGCAACCCCATCTCCTTCCCAGCTAGCCACCAACCTACCATTATCTGCCCCTTTGACTTCAGCTGACTTCTGCCCTCAGCTGACTTCTGTCCTCCCTTCTGCAGAACAGTTGTAATACTGAGTGCTCTCCAGCCCTCACCTGGAGATTGGCAACAATGGTTCCCTATGTGGGACTGACTGGTTTGGAGGGTGGAGTCTATGGCAGTGTACCTGTCTGAGGTCCCACCCCTCCTCAAACCTCACCCTCTTCAGGCTCCATCCCTCAAGTCTCCAGGAATTTCCCATCTGGAGTTGGCAACCCTATCAGGATTGGCCCCAATGTGTTTTCTCCCAAAGGCCAAAGTAGGTGACAGGACCAAGCTTAGTTGCCTACCAACAGGCACTGAGGGGAATGTAGGGTTGCCAGCTCTAAGGAGGGAAATACCTGGAGGTTTGGGGGGTGGATTCTGTAGAGGGCCGGGCGACGGAGGCATCGGCCTTCTGTCGCCCGCCTTGCCCCCCCAATCTCGGCCCGGGCGACCGCGGCTCC
>NW_015165288.1:155468-160152 GCF_001447785.1 Gekko japonicus
CCACCCCCACCCACTCCAGGGCCGACATCCGGCCGCAGGGTCCGTTTCCCCCCACTCAACCCCACTCACTCCAGGGCCGGCGACTGGAGGTGCAAGCCTCCGGCTGCCGGGTCCGTTTCCACCCTCCCCCACTCCAGGACCGGAGACAGGAGGCAGAAGCCTCCGGTCGCCCACTCCCTTCCCCTCCCCCACCACCCACTCCCAACAGGCACTGAGGGGAATGTAGGGTTGCCAGCTCTAAGGAGGGAAATACCTGGAGGTTTGGGGGGTGGATTCTGTAGAGGGCAGCATTGGGCGGGGGGGGGGCGGAAGGACTCAGCAGGTATAATGTCATAGGGTCTACCCTCCTAAAGCAGTCATTTTCTCTAGGGGAACTGATCTCTGTCATCTGGAGATCAATTGTAGCAGTGGGAGATCTCCAGGTCCCACCTGGAGATTGGCAACCCTAGGGGAAAGTCAGCTGCACAGCAGGGGGTTGAAGAGAATGGTTTGATGGCTGCTGGGCCAAGATTGGCAACAATAGTTCCCCAGGAGCCCCATCGTAAATGCACCAAACAATTCCTCAAGATTTTCCAAAACACTTCTCTGTTTTGGGCTCCTGGGGAACTTTGAAGTAGCACCAAAGCTTTAAGATCTCTCCAGCTGTCACCTGGAGACTGGCAACAGCTTGTCTGGAGTGTGGGCAGCATGGCATTGTATCTGTCTGAGGTCCCCCTCTTCCTCCTCCTCCTCAGATCCCACCCTCAGCAGGCTTCATCCCTAAAATATCCTGGAAGTTTCCAACCTGGAGTTGGCAACCCTATGTCCTGGAGTTCGAACCTGGAGTTGGCAACCATCAGCCAACGTTTATCTGCCTGTCTGTCTTTACAACCCCCCCCACACACACACACACAGCCTCTGCCTAGGGAGCAGCTGACATCATTCCCAACTGAAAATTCCAACTGCCTTGTGGGGGGGTGAGTTTGAGGTGTGGAATGGAGTGTAGTCCAATCAGCTTCCATATGTAAATGACCTTGGAACGCTGGCCGGGACTGCACAAAGCAGCCAATGAACCCAGCCAGTGTCTTCCGAGTGGCAGTTTTTTCGGCCTAACACTAAAGGAGTGCATTTTAGAACTTTGGCACCCAAAACTCTTTTATTATAAGGGAGAGATAAATAAATATATACTGTAATAAACAAGTTGATCCATGCCATAGTATTGCCCGTTACTATGTATGGGTGTGAAAGTTGGACGATGAAGAAAGCTAGCAAGAAGGAAGTGGGTTGATTTGAAAGGTGGTGCGGGAGGAGAATTTTACTGACACTGTGGACCGCCAAAAAGACAAATAAGTGTGTTCGAGATCAAATCAAGCCCGAACTCTCCCTAGAAGCTAAAATGACTCAACTGAGGCGATCGTACTTTGGTCGTATCATCAGAAGACAAGAGTCACTGGGAAAAGACAATCATGCTAGGAAAAGCGGAAGGCAGCAGGAAAAGAGGACGATCCAACATGAGGCGGATCAAATCTATCAAGGAAGCCACGTGGGCCCTCAGTTTGCAAGACCTGAGCAAGGCTGTTGATGGGAGGACAATTTGGAGGACATTAATTCATAGGGTCATCAGAAGTTAGAAGTGACTTCACACACACACAATTCCTAAATGTGTATCTCTGTTAGTCACCTGAACAGGGCTAAAAACGCCTCTGCATCTAAGTATCAGAGACGATAAAAGAGAGCAACGACTCGCAAAATGCTGTAGATCTTATCTACAATTATCTTTTCTCTCTTATCTACAATCTTATCAACAATTCCTTGGGGAGTAAGCCCATTGAACCCCATGGGATGCACTTTGGAGTAAAGGTAAAGGTTTCCCTTGCTCGAAAGCCAGTCAAATCCGACTCTAGGGTTGTGGTGCTCATCTCCGTTTCAAAGCCGAAGAGCCAGCGCTGTCCGAAGACGTTTCCGTGGTCATGTGGCCGGCATGACTAAACACCAAGGCGCATGGAACGCTATTACCTTCCCACCGAAGTGGTACCTATTTATCTACTTGCAATGTCTTGCTTTCGAACTGCTAGGTTGGCAGGAGCTGGAACTAGAGATGTGAGCGCACTCCATCATGTGGCACCTGGGTCTCGAACTGCTGAACTACTGACCTTCCACAGCCTGCAGTTCAGTTTCTTAACCACTTGAGCTTTGGAGTAAATATACCTAAACAGGGGCTGTATGCTCAATTCGTAACACTTGCTAACCAAATTTTATTGCAGGAATTCCCAGGCTCTGGACCTTGAGAGAGCTGCTGGCAGGCGGTGAGAGATGAATTACTAAAAGTACCCACCTCGTCAAAGAGTCTGCCTGTTATGTCTCTGCATGATTTGTTGCTCTGCCATCATCTGAACCAGATGTGATGGAGTCACTCCTTTATTCCTGATACAGAGGTACAGCCCATAAGAGACTCTTGTTCTGTCTCTGACCGAGTTTCTGTTCTGGCAAAGCTGCCTTCCAACAAGGCTTCAATGAGGCTGAGTTCTACTGGGTGGGCAATTCATGTGAGGTGGGTGGGGCTGAGAGAACTCTGACAAAAACTGCTCTTTCAGGTACAGCTGTGCCAGAGCTTGTGACTTTCTGGATGAAAGAGTGAAGTGTTCCTCCAATTTTAATTCAGGAGGAGGAAAACAAGCCATAGCTATCCAAAGTTTGGAAACTGCCATTGCTGACAGGAACACGTGCACCACCCTTGACACATTGACAATCTCATGATATTTCTCTCAATAAACCGTGGACTGTATTTAGATATTGATCTCGCTATCGCCTTCTGAGCCAATGTCCCCTGCTAAAACCTCTGTCACATCACTAAATATTTTAGCAAATAATGATTCCCCCCCCAACACGCGGCCAGATGTCCACGTTGACACAGTGCTTAAGGCGTTTGACTGATAAAAAGCCGAGGACCTTGGTAAGTGGGGGATTTTCAAAACATGTCCCGAGGCAAGAGTGCGAAATTAAAAACATCCCGGGCTCTTTTGTATGGAGATTTGCATACGCCGAGGTTTGAAAGAGGATGTCCATCTGTCACTGAGCATTCTCCCAATTCTACAAAGCACTGATAAATATTTTGAACCGCAGTCCCTGTTTCAGCGGGCACTGGCAGCGGAATATAATGGCTTCAGCTGGGAAATCCACACTTTGTGCCATAAAAGAGACCACAATCTCACTCCAAAGGCGTGTTTAATATTGATGAGCATGACGGTCCCATTACAATTAGGGAGCAACGGCCTGGTCCTTGGGAAGGAGTGCCTGTCAGCAAAAAAGTGAGCGCAGGAAGCTTTGGGGGATTTGCGGGGCAGAGAGAAATAAATCTACGCAATCTGGAATGGATAATGGTGCATTATAGGACTCTTGAACAGCAGGGCCAAGAACAATGGAATGGGAGATAATCACCCTACAGCATGTATCATTGTTACCAGCCCGAGAGAAAGATCGGTGTACTTAAAATCTGTTTGTGAAGATATCTTCAGACCACTGTTCCAGTACCAAGTGCTCTTATCCTCACACTTTTTTGACTTTCTACATGGGCTTAGTTCTGCGGGTCCCCACTTTCAGAGGTGAGGTGGACGGTCGTGGGAAAGAAGAAGAAGAGAAGAGACTGGGTTTATATCCCGCCCTTCACTCAGAGTGGCTTACAAACTCCTTCCCCTTCCCCTCCCCACAACAGACTCCTAGTGAGGTAGATGGGGCTGAGAGAGCTCTTTCGAGGACTGCTCTTGAGAGAACAGCTGTGCCAGAATTATGGCTTCCCCAAGGTCATCCAGCAAGTGGAGGAGTGGGGAATCAAACCTGGTTCTCCCAGATTAGATTCCGTGCACTTAACCGCTACACCAAACTGACTCTTTTCTACACCAAACTTGCTCTGCACCAAACTGGGCCTTTCCTGGGGTACTACCCTGACTCTGGAATTCCCTCTCCACAGCCACTCCAGGGGTCTTTTTGTAGAAAAAGAGCTGCAGGAGCTCATTAGTGTAACTCATTAGCATATGTCACACCCCCTGATATCACCGGAAGTGTGTCATAAGGCCACACCCCCTGACGTCACCGGAAGTGTGTCAGAAGGCCACACCCCCTGACATATGCCTTCAGGAGGGGTCCCCATTTGGAAGAAAAGCAGGGTTATCAATGTGCACAGATAGACAGAGAGACAGAGGAAGAGACAAGGGACTGTTCTTTGCAGTAAAAGCCAGAAGCCTCCTTTAAATAAAATCTAGCTCTGAGCCTCTGGCCTAAGACAACTGCAGATCTGCTTTCCCAATATCAATGTCAGTAGCAACAAATCAAACATTTGGTACCCAGATATGTAGAAGCTATGAAATAGCTGACTGATATTGCCTCTTTATTTCTGGCACCACAGTCAAAGGATAGATTTGTCTGTGTAACAGTTTAAAGCAGAGGTCATTTCGGGGGGGATCGCGGGGGATCGCAGTTCACCCGGGTGAGGTACGGGGGGCGGGGCACATGATGAAGCCCCGCCCCCTGCTTCCGGCCGCCCCGCTTCCGGCCCTCATTCAGCCAGGAGGAGGCAGGAGAAAAGGGAGGGTAAGTTACTTCCTCCCTGCCTCTCCCCACCCCTGCCTGCCTGGGGCCAGGGAGGGCCTTCGCGGGGCTTCCTTGCACTCCCGCCGGCCTTGCAGGTCCACCGCCGGGCCCCTCATGG
>NW_015165288.1:160372-160516 GCF_001447785.1 Gekko japonicus
TTTTGTGCAGCATTTCTAGGCTAGATGTTACAACAGAAAGATTAGAAGAGCACAGCAGATCTGATAGTTCTGAATAGATTACTGGGCAGGCCGCAGGAGAATTTAAAATCTGGAATACCCAGGTTCAAATCCCCACTCAGGCCA
>NW_015165288.1:161881-162164 GCF_001447785.1 Gekko japonicus
ACCACATTGCAATAAAGCCCCTACAACTGTATACAGAAATACTGAGCTTCCCTACCATTTGCCACAACTAGCCCACCACACAACCAGGATCAAGACTCCTAAGTGGACCAACAGACAGGCATACACTCGTTTGAGAAACTGAGTATTACATTACAACACCTCTGGAACATTACAGATCAGTAGAAGCAGCACTGCACAGTGGTCAGAGTTGCAGATTGATGTGGGGAGACCCAGGTTTGTATTCTCACTCTGCTGGTTGAGTGACCCTGGGCCAAATCTCCCC
>NW_015165288.1:162496-165568 GCF_001447785.1 Gekko japonicus
GGCTGCCTCGTTAAAGGAGTGCGGAGGCCAGACTCGCAAATTAGAAAAAGCAAGCTCAGGGTTCGGCCCCTTTATATCCTATGGGCCATTGAAGTCAATGGTGAAAACATAGGGTATATTCTGGGGGCTGGAGGGTAGGGGGTTTGAGGGAGAGGCTCCAAAATCGCAGGGTAGCTGCTTAAGCCTCTCCCCAAGATACCCACCATGTTTCAGGAACATTGAACCAGGGGATCCAATTCTACGGGCCCCCAAACAGGTTGCCCCTATCCCCTGCATTTTTCTCTATAGAGAACAATGGAAGGGATGGGGGCAACCTGTTTGGGGGCCTGTAGAATTGGACCCCCTGGTCCAATGTTCTTCAAACTTGGTTGGTATCTTGGGGAGAGGCTTAAGTCTGGAGCCTCTCCCTCAAACCTCCTCCCCTACAGCCCCCAGAATATACCCTATGTTTTCGCCATTGACTTCAATGGCCCATAGGATATAATGGGGCCAAAAATGTCATTCGGCTGGCCCTTTTTCAGGCCCGGCAAACTAGAGAGAGCTCTTTCCAGAACTGTCCTTGAGAGAATAGCTCTGAAAGAACTTATGACTGACCCAAGGTGATCCAGCAGCTGCATGTGGAGGAGTGGGGAATCAAACCCGTTTCTCCCAGGTTAGAGTCTGCCACTCTTAACCACTACACCAAACTGGCTCCTTTGGAATTCTGATGCAGTGTGCTTAGGCACAGCCTCAAAATGGCTGCCAGAAACTGCCTCAAGAGGTGAAGCCAGCCACAAAATGGCTACTGCGGCTTCCCTTCGGCCACACAGTGAAAACCCCTGTGCTGTGGTGGCAGCTGCTGCATAGTCAATCAAATTCCCAATGGCCAGTCAGAAAGGCTGTGGGTCGATTTTGGTTCTGTAACTCACTTTCCCCTCTGTCTGCTGTATTTTTACCAGTTGTTTTCATCCCATGAGCTCCCAGCTTTGAAATGGATTATTTCTTAATAGATGAGATGTGTCTTTTTGTGCTATTGTTTATTATTGATGACTAATTGGGGTGTGTGTGTTTTTTTGTTTTCTTCAGGGGTCATTTCATAGAAAAAGAGCTAGGGGAACTCATTAGCATAACTCATTAGCATATGCCACACCCCCTGACATCAGGGGCCCGGCGGTGGACCTGCAAGGCCGGCAGGAGTGTGAGGAAGCCCCGCCAAGGCCCTCCCTGGCCTCAGGCAGGCAGGGGTGGGGAGAGGCGGGGAGGAAGCAACTTACCCTCCCTCTTCTCCTGCCTTCTCCTGGCTGAATGAGGGCTGGAAGTGGGGTGGCCAGAAGCAGGGGGCGGGGCTTCATCGTGTGCCCTGCCCCCCCACACCTCACCCGGGGGAACTGTGTTCCCCCGCGTTCCCCCCCGAAATGACCTCTGGTTTTCTTTAACGATGCCTGTTTTAATTGCCTTTTGTGTAAGCTGACTCAGAAGTCTTTGAAATTCTGTGGGGTGGTTCTTTCTCTTTCTCTCTCTCTCTCTCTCTGTTATGAGGAAAATGAATGCTGGCTATGAGGGTTACCAGCTCTGGGTTGAGAAATACCTGGAGATGTTGGAGGTGGAGCCTGAGGAGGGTGGGGTTTGCCAGCTAGCTGCCATGTTTCACTTGTATTTGTCCTTTCCTGACTGTGGCGTGTCTGCACATGCTTGCTCGCTTACTTTGCTCGCTTGCTGTAAACAGTGATAGGGAGGCGCTCATGAGACCATGCGAACTGGCACTGCCAGACTGGGTTATCTGGCTAACCTAGAGGAGGAGGGAGGGCTTGCGTTCCACTGTTGGTGTGAATATTTCTGCTCTCATGAGGCACGGAGACTCTCCTGTTCATTATGTAACCTCCCGCTGGGAGAATTCCCGCCCATGCGCTTGGATTTCATTTGCTTAGCCAATCGCAGCATCATGTTATATGTAGTGATACATCCGCCCCACTGTCATTCCTAACAATATACCTGTAGATCATGTCAACGGACCTGTAGTCTAATAAAGCATAACGATTCCCCAGAAACGTGTGTGGAGATTTGCATGCTGTTGAACCTGACAGGGTTGCAGAAGAGGAGGGACTTCAATTGGTTATAATGCCATAGAGTTTACCTTCCAAAGCAGCCATTTTCTCCAGGTGAACTGATCTCTGTCACCTGGAGATAGGGTTGCCAACCCCCCGAAGGGAGTGGGGGTTCTCACACTTTCTGGTTTCCCAACCCACTGCTGGCCAGGTGGCCGGTGGTGGGAGCCCCGCCCCTGAAGAGCCCCATTGCATCTGACATGCCCAGTGCGATGACATCATCTGGAGGTGACATCATTGCTCCGGGTACGTTGTGCGGGGGATGCTCTAGCATTTGGGTAAAAACTCTGTGGTGACCAGGCAGGGTTGCTGGCTCTGGCTGGGGAAATATACTTGGAGATTTCAGGGTGGAGCCTGAGGAAAGCAGAGTTTGGGGATGGGGAGGGATTTCAATGGGATATAATGCCATAGAGTCCACCTTCCAAAGTGGCCACTTTTTCCCAGGTGAACTGATCTCTGTCGCCTGGAGATCAGTTGTAATAGCGAGAGACCTCCTGCCACCACCTGGAGGTTGGCAGCCCACTGCACTGTCTTCGCTACTTGCTGCCTGAACTGGGAAATGCAGAGAAAAGCATCACTACTCGATTTCTGCTACTGATAAGAAGGTGGCCCACTGTCCCCAGCTCTGGTGAAGAAGAAGAAGAAGAAGAAGAAGAAGAAGAAGAAGAAGAAGAAGAAGAAGAAGAAGAAGAAGAAGAAGAAGAAGAAGAGGAGGAGGAGGAGGAGGAGGAGGGAGGAGGAGGAGGAGATTGGATTTATACCCCGCCCTTCACTTGGAGTCTCAGAGCGGCTTACAATCTCCTTTCCCTTCCCCTCCCCACAACAGACACCCTGTGAGGTGGGTGGGGCTGAGAGAACTCTGACACAAACTGCTCTTTCGGGTACAGCTGTGCCAGAGCTTGTGACTGACCCAAGGTCACATCAGCAGGTGCAAGTGGAGGAGTGGGGAAGCAAACCCGGTTCTCCCAGATTAGAGTCCGCACACTTA
>NW_015165288.1:165587-177390 GCF_001447785.1 Gekko japonicus
GGCCCCCCCCCCCCCCCCCAACACACCAGGAGACATTTTCTGCCACCTTCTCACATCACGTGCATCCAAAGAATTCGGGGGGATTGGCCCAGTGGCAGATTTGTCTGTGTTTAGAACTGATTTGCATGGATGCCATTTAAGCCATCTCTCTTAACGCCAGTAATAGACATCTGACCTGATACACTAGACCAGGAGTGTCAAACGCATTTGTTATGAGGGCCGGATCTGACATAAATGAGACCTTGTTGGGCCGGGCCATGTGTGTCATGTTTGACACCCCTGCACTAGACGACAGCTAAATTAGCACTTCCCCCAAAAATGAAACACAGAACTGAATCAATGCTCTTAGGTAAAGAAAAGTAAAGGTAAAGGTTCCCTTGCTCGAAAGCCAGTCGAATCGGACTCTAGGGTTGCGGTGCTCATCTCCGCTTCAAAGCACAATTGCCAGCTCCAGATTGGGAAGTTGCTGGTGATTTGGGGGTGGTGTTTGGGGACGGGAGCGAGTGCCGTGGGGAGATGATTCCATTCAGTCTTCCAAGGAAACTGTAATGTATCCAGTCCAGACAAGTCGAGAGACAAACATCGAGCTTCGCTCCGAGACAATGGACTATGCGGATCCTAGCCCGCTCGAATCAGGGGGCTAGGTTCCCGGCCGAGAGCCTATGGGGCTCTTGGCCACTGTAAATAACCTATAGGGAAGTAGGGCTGTGTTTTGGGTGGCGGTTTCTCGGGGGGTATAAGCCGGCCTGCGAGCCGGCCAAAGTTGTCTTGTTCCTGATCGAATAAAGTACACTTTGCTGAAATCACTCTCCGTCTGCGTACTTTTCAGAAACCATTTTGTGTAGAATCATGGAAAGGATCTCCAGGGCCATCTAGACCAACCCCCTGCACAATGCAGGAAATTCACAACTACCTCCCCCCACACAGCTAGGATGTGAATCCATCTGTTCTATATATCAGAAAGTGGAGTGATTTCCTATGTAGAGGTTATGAAAGCTTGGAGCTGACACCTCCACCGAGAAGAAAGCAATGGGCATTTAACTCAGTGTTCACACTGAACCATTCTTGGGACATTGGAGGTGGACAATGGCCCGCAAGGTTCAAATCTATCTCTGCACCCATAAGGTCTAGAAACCTTCTTTTTGTGTTTAAACAAAACGCCAAAACCCACTGGATTCTGTGCCGAGCGGAAGATGACACACGGAAGTTCATGGGTGCAAAACAGCCGGGTCTCGTGTGAATCAGCGTTACGACTAATCCCCTAAACTATCTTTAGTCTTTCCAATCTTTCCTTTTCCCCTAAATTAAAATGAGCTTATTTTCCACTTTTGCTCATTACTCTCTGTGTCATGTTCATTTCTCTGCTTTGTTTCTCCAGAGGACAGCTGGTCACTCTATTTTTATAAAGTATTAATATGCTACCAGTGATATTTATGTGCCCAGATCTTTTAATTTTTTTATTTTACCTTTAGATGTTCAACAGCATGAACACTCTTATTTTTTATTTAAAACTAATTTGGAGTTCTCGCTCTCCAAGGGGCTTCTAATCACCAAAAAGAGCCCGAGGCAAAAAATGATTGACAGGGAAACGTGGGCGCTTCTGAAAAGTAAATTGGCTATTGACAGAGCGGTATACAAAGGACAATGCTAAATGATTATTATTTATGAGCTATTAGGGGAAATGTTATTAGCATCGGTTTCCCACATGGGCAAAAACACCTGTCAGACATCAGGAAACCATAAAACGATGCACAGTTAATAGTTACTTTGTTTTCGAAAGCCATTAAAATTGAATGTCAGCGAAAAACTTGGAAAAACATTTGTCTTCAAACAACTTCTAATCTTCCGCTTCAAATAATAATGTGGGGGGGAAACCCACCAACCTACCACATTTTAATTTCTGGAGGCACAGAGGAGCGGAGATGTTTGATGGCACACTTTGGGTACACAACAAACAGCCTATAAGGGGGGGGGATGATATTCCTTCTCAGAATTTTAGAACTGAAGGAAACATCAAGGGCAGAAGCTTGTGAGGTGGTCTTTTCTTAGAGCTGCCAACCTCCAGGTGGTGGCTGGAGATCTCCTGAGATTACAACTGATCTCCAAGCAACAGAGATCAGTTCACCTGGAGAAAATGGCCGCTTTGGAAGGTGGACTCTATGGCGTTATACCCCACTGAAGTCCCTCTCCCCCCCCAAACTGCACCCTCCTCAGACCCCACCCCCAAAATCTCCAGGTATTTCCCTATCCTAGAGGTGGCAACCCTACCCTTTATGGACTGAGGATCATTTTCCTAGAAACCAGTCTACCTAAGGGACCGCCTTGCCCCGCATGTTCCCCCAAGGGCACTACGGTCGGGGACCCAACATCTGTTGGATGTTCCAGGTCCCCGGTCCATCAGATTAACCATGACCAGGAATAGGGCGTTTTCAGTGGCGGCTCCTATCTGGTGGAATGAGCTCCCAGAGAAGATCAGGGCTCTGCGGAACCTAGCACAGTTCCGCAGGGCCTGCAAGACGGAGCTCTTCCGCCAGGCTTTTGAATAGGAGCCGCCGCCACCACCACTAACGCACCACCAACGCATGAGTTTACCATCCACGCCCTATATATGGACATCATGATGTGGGGCATGTATCATCAATGCCCCACAACCGCTGCATCATGGGCGAGAACGGGACATCTAGGGGGCGGCCATCCTTTTTTAGAAATTGTAAATTGGAATTTAACTGAGAGGAGCACTAATATTGTGTTAATGCTGATGTATTTTTAAAATGTTGTACTGTTTTCTATTTTATTTGGCGATATGCCCTGTTAGCCGCCCTGAGCCTCCAGGGAGGGCGGGATAAAAATGTGAATAATAAATAATAAATAAACCCATCAGAGTAGAAACGACCCAACATATTTGGAAACAACAGCCGACTCCGAAGGCCACCGGAAGAGGAAGAGCCGAGCTGAGCCGAAGCCGGGCCGAGCCGAGCCGAAGCCAAAAAAAGCCGAAGAACAGCAAGTCCCACCATTGGGTGCCGGTAGGGCAGTCCCCACCCCTGACGATGTGGCCATAGATAGGGGAAAATGAAATTGTGTAAGCCGCTCAGAGACCCCCCGGTGGGTTCGAGCGGGATACAAGTCGAAAGCATAAATATAAGTAAATAAATATATATATTGCTTAATTAATTAATTAAAATATTTACACACCGCTTTGCCCTGTGAGTCAAAGTGTCTTACAAATCCAGAAGTAAGACACACAGAATAACGCTTTCCTTCAGGGAGCTCAAGGTAGTATGCGTAAGGTTCTCAGGTACTGCCTCATCCAGGAATTAGCCAGATCCAGAGCTGCAGAGCATCATGTCCCACCAGACTGCGCCCGCGGACATCAACAGGACCGAAGGCTGCTCGGAATGGATTCTGCCCTGTTTTTATTCTAGCATCATCCATCCATTGTAATAAATATCGCCGACATCCTCAGATACTGAAAGATCCTTTTACACAAGGGCAAACCCACTGCGACGCCAGTAAAAACGCCAGGGAAAAAGAACATAAAATATTGCTTGTCGACTTACATTATTTAGTGTTATTAACATTAATTGCCATGCACGAATACTGTGAGTGATTCACGTTTACCCCCCCTCTCCTCCCACAACTTCTGCAATAAAGTCTAAACTTTCAAGGAAGTTTTTCCCTTTCTCTGATCACTTCTTTTGTGGCTGCTGTAAATACAGCCATTCACAGTGGCGATGGAACATAATTTAGGGTTGCCAGCCCTGAGGGTGGAGCTTTGAGGGAGGCTGGAGGCCTGGACCATAACTGTCTTTTACGGAAGAGGAAGCAACATCCTGACATTCTAGGGAATCTCAAATCCCTTTGGTAAAAACCATAGAAACTCTCAAATTCTTAGGGCATCATGACATCACTTCCCTTTTCAGAGGAGGAAGTGACATCATGATTAGGTTTGCCAGCTCCAGGTTGGGAAATGCCTGGAGATTTGGGGGATGGGGCCTGGGGAGGGTGGGGTTTGGGGAGGTGAGGAACTTCAGTGGGGTATAATGTCATAGAGTCCACCTTCCAACGTGGCCATTTTCTCCAGGTGAACTCATCTCTGATGCCTGGAGATTAGTTGTAATCCCAGGAGATCTGGCAACCCTAATTATGACGCACTAGGAATTTCAAAAATCTCTTGTTTTCACCTAGAAATGTTAACATTCCCAGTATGTTATGATGTCACTTCCTATTTTGAAACAGGAAGTGATGTCCGAGTGCTTGAACTGAGCGTATTAACAACAACCCGAAGGAGGATCTAACAAGCCGGAAGGAGAAGACAACAGAGGAAGCTCCTCCACGTCAGCGATAGTAAAAGTACCCAGCACGCAAAGAAGCGGTTCTGAATGTGCACAGAAGAGATCTTTTTTATTAACAGAATCTCAAAGGAACATTACTAACATACTAACAGAGAATACATGTAACAGGACTAAGAAAAGAAGTTTGGCAACACACAGAAGAAGCCCAAGAAGATTAATTGGACATTACTAACAGTTTAATTTACCAGTTTATATATCACTCAGCTTTCTCTTTCTCCCACTGTCTACCCTTTCCTTTTTTCTTTTAAGGGAAATACCTCCCCTTTTTAGGGGAGCCAATAAAACCTTTATTAAAAAAAAAAAAAGGAAGTGATGTCCGAGTGCCTATTGATGTCAACCCAACCAAGTTCCCCACTGCCACTCCATTGAACGGGGAAGGGGGACCATCGCCAGGAGGTTCCCCTCCAGAACTGGGTAAGTGGCTACTCAACAGAATACACATGCCAGTTTTCCCTGCATTTTCTTGCCAGACTGTCATCTGCGGCAGCTGTCCCTCCCTGCCCCAAGAAGGCTTTTTCTAGGAAGGGGGCTAATCAATAACTGGCCTATTGGTATAGTGTTATAACATTATAAGTCCATTCACAAAAAATGGGGGGGGAATCTTTCTGGTGGCACGGGGGGAGGCAAAAATGGAGGACTCAGGGAGCTTGTACAGGGGAAATGGTGCCGCTATGGTCAAGACAAAGATCAGAAAAGGTCCATATATTTCTGTCCACACAACATCTGCCCTGGCTTTGCTACAATCTGCTGTACAGTAGTATAGCATGTTTAGGGGGGATTGCAGCACCACCAGGGAAAAGCCTAAAGGTGCGCCACAATATTTTATGTATTTATTTACATTTATTTGCAGTCTGCCTTTCTCACAGGGACTCAAGGCGGATTACACATAAGTAAGTACAATCAGCATAATGGGACCTTCAATAACCAACACATTAGGGTCTCAGAAGTCTGGAACCACCTGTCGACTGACGATTCCTCAGACGAGGAAGGGGCAGGGAGCAACCCAGCCTCCTCTGGAGTCAGCCCAGAAGAGGAACCCTCAACAGCACCTGAGGAGGAAGAGTCCCCAGCAGCTGCACAGGAGGTGCAGCCAGAAGGAGAGACCAATCCAGAGCCTGGCCCAGCACCCCCAGTTGAAGACACCCCCAGGCCAGAATCCCCACCTAGTTCTCCTGAGTGCCCCAGACGCAGGGCACGCCAGAGGCTGAATATGCAAGAGCGAAGGAAGAGTGCCAGGCTGCAGCTCTTGCAAAAGCAACGGGAGGAGCTGTGAGTCTTGGCAGATTGACTCCCAGGGAATGGAGGACTTGTTCATAAACACCCCACGCACCTGCTTCTGCGCGGTAGCAACAGTGCAAGCTCAAATCCGCTCCTGGCTTGTAGCAACCGCTCCTTGTTCCTGAAACCTTGGACTGAATTTTCCCGTCTCTCTGACCCTTGGCTCTGTTATTTGATTCCAGGCTGCGTCTCCAGTTTCCAGTGTGTGGTCACCGTAGTAACCAGCTGAGCCAGTACACCACCAGAAAGAACATGGAGGTCCTTTTCAACTGTATGATTCTAAGACCTGCCAAACAAACCAATATGTTAGTAACTAAAACAAATACCCAGAATCTGTAACCCTCCAACCTTTGAACATGGACCGCTAGTCATGAACTGTGTCCTGCAGGAACTCATTAGCATAATAGGCCACACCCAACAGCAGAACCTCATTAGCCTATTAGGCCACATCCCATGCCTTCCCTTGGCTTGCCTGGGCGCCATGCGGCTGTGTGGAGCCCAGGCAAGCCGGCCCTTGGACAGGCTGGGGAAGGCACGGGGAGGCATTTAAATGCCTTCCCGATCCTTCCAGGGGGCCTCCCCCGCCCACCTGCCTTGGAGTCGCTGGGGGGGGGGTCGCTCTCCAGGCCTTCCCTCTGTAGCCATGCACGCAGAGGTTTTGGCTGCAGTGGCCGTGGCCAACTCTGAAGCCAGACAGAACTCCGTTCCTGTGCGTTCCTGCCCCAAAATAGCCCTGGTCCTGCCAAAGATTAGATTCCCCCCCCCCTTCCCGCTCCTGTACCGCTTGAACCAAGTGCTGCGATTTCGTCTAAGAATGGGTGCTCTTTACCTTATGCTCTTGGCACTGAACGCTGTGATGATTTATGACCAGTTGAGACAAATCACCTCGAAAGACTCAGCTGAAACATCGCAGGATGGAGTAGCAAAATTCAGTCGCCAGACATCACCGCATTTTTATCCCAATATGACATTACTCCACTCCAAGGAACACGGGCCGTAAACAGTGTTATGTTTCCCAGCTACATCCCATTTATAAGGAAAGCCTCAGTTCAGATTAGGGGAGGGAGATCCAGTGCCAATCTAGCATGTTTGATTTCCACTGCAATAAACGTCACCTCAAGGCCAACAAAGGACAATTGTATTAATAGAGCAGGCCTCTTTGAATTTTCTTTAGTAAATGGACTCACCATATATAAATGGATTGTCCCCTTTTAAAATTTACATGTTAATTGAGGGGATTGACTTATACAGAGTATTCATTTTGTGGTTTCTGCTTTCTACACTGTGTCCCTGTATTTTTGTGGCCACCCTATGAAGCATTCTCAGCCAATGGGCCGCATGAGTGAGCCAGGAAGAAGAAGAAGAAGAAGGAGAAGGAGAAGAAGAAGAGGAGGAGGAGATTGGAGATTGGATTTGTACCCCGCCCATCACTACCCGAAGGGGTCTCAGAGCAGTTTACAATCTCCTTTCCCTTCCCCTCCCCACAACAGACAGCCTGTGAGGTAGGT
The DNA here is from genome assembly GCF_001447785.1 of Gekko japonicus. Taxonomy (NCBI): domain Eukaryota; kingdom Metazoa; phylum Chordata; class Lepidosauria; order Squamata; family Gekkonidae; genus Gekko; species Gekko japonicus. The sequence continues at coordinate 172,729 of NW_015165288.1, forward strand.
GGGGCTGAGAGAGCTCTCTCCAGAACTGCCCTTGAGCGAACAGCTCTGAAATAACTTGTGACTGACCCAAGGTCACAGCAGCAGCTGCAAGTGGAGGAGTGGGGAATCAAACCCGGCTCTCCCAGATTACAGTTTGCGCTCCTAACCACTACACCAAACTGGCTCTCATGAGGCTCATGAGAGATCACTGCTGTCAAAAAACGGCATTGTTGCCTGCTGAAGTTCGCCACCAAACTCTCAGCATGTCTACTTGGGACCAGGGAACTCGAAGAATCTTCTGTTCCTATAGAAACCTGCAAAGAACTGAAATAATTGTTATGTCTTGAGAGACATAATGGTAAAAGCATATTCTAGCATCGCTCATTATGCGGACTGTAAACATGTAGATACTGACCAATGGTGTGCCTTCTGGAGGGAATGAATCTGATTGGACGTTATATCTTGATTATGATTGGTTGTAATGTACCTAGTGTGATTGGATACTGAAAGCATTGTGGGTATGGCTATCTTAGCCAGAATTGTATATAAATTGCTGTTTTGCCTATTGAATTGTCTAGCTGGTCTAGTCCTTAGCAGGTCTAAGCCTTCATGCTGTTCTCACTGAAATAAAGCTGAATCACTTGTTGAACTGTTCCTCCAAGTTAAGTGTCATACTTAACAATAATAACATACCTTAAGGACTGCCAACTCCCACACGAACTGACCCAACCACTCGGCTCATCTTCAGAGACCTGGCTTCGCTTGCCGTGGCCATCTGTGGCTAGATAGGTAGCAACACAAGAAAGGATCTTCTCCATTTTGGTATTGAAACTATGGAACTCCCTCCCCAGGAAGCGTCATCTGCATCCCCATATCGTTGTCTTCCACCAGCAGGTGAAGATGTTTGTTTTATTGGGTGTTCTCTTGCTGACTCTTACTAGCCCCTCTCCCTGTTTGTTTCTATGTGTTTGTGTTTTGTTTAATTGTTTATATAGGGGGCGTGGTGACTCAGAGATTAAGACGCTGAGTTGCAGCCCGGAAGGTCGGTAGTTCAGCAGTTCGAGACTCTAAGTGCCGCGTGACAGAGCGAGCTCCCATCTCTGGCCCCAGCTCCTGCCAACCTAGCAGTTAGAAAGCAAGAAACTGCAAGTAGATAAATAGGTACCACTTCGGTGGGAAGGTAACAGCATTCCGTGCGCCTCGGCGTCTAGTCATACCGGCCACATGACCATGGAAACGTCTTCAGACACCACTGGCTCTTCGGTTTGGAAACGGAGATGAGCACCGCCCCCTAGAGTCGGATCTGACTGGCTTTTGAGCAAGGAAAACCTTTACCTTTATATATATAACAAGTGGATACCCGCAAGAAACTTGCGGGATGGTTATCCTATTCCTCACACCTTTGCTTCCTCCTGTCTCCCTCTACCTCTCTCACACTCTTCCTCCCTTCTGCCCCCCCTTTCTTTCTTTCTTTCTCTCTCTCCTCCATGTATGGTTTGGACGGTGAAGTCTATGGCATTATACTGCTCTGTAGTTCCTCCCCTCCTCAGATCCCACCCTCCCCAAGCTCCACCCCACAAATGTCCAGGAATTTCCAACCTGGAGTTGGCAACACAATTTCCTTCCCACCCAATAGCCAACCTACCTTTATCTGCCTCTCTGTCTTCAGCTTTCCATCTCCACACACCTCCCCCACAGCCTCTACCTAGGAAAATTACAGTCTTTCTCCACAGTGAGGACCAAAGCAGCTTATATTATTCTCTCCTCCTTTTTATCTGCACAACAACCCTGTGAGGTTGGCTAGGCTGAAAGTATGTGACTGGTCCAACATCACCCAGTCAGCTTCCACCACAAGATGGGGATCTGAACCTGGGTCTCGCAGACCCTAATCTGAAGCTCTAACTGATGCACCGCACTGGCTTTCACAGGGTGGCTGCTGATTGTAATGTTTTTGGATTTTACTGGATTTTATGTGGTTTTATGTTTGGGCTATGCCCCTTGTAAGCCGCCCTGAGCCCGCTTGCGGGGAGGGCGGGGTAAAAATACTTAAATAATAATAATAATAATAATGAACAGTAGCAAGCAGCTGGGCCTACTTGAGTCATGCAAATCAGGTGGTATCAAGTCACCCAGAGCGTGCTGCCTAGTGGGACCTGGGGATGCCTGGAATTACTGCTCATCTCCAGACTACAGAGATAACTTCCCATGGAGAAAATGGGTGCTTTGGAGGGTGGACTCTGTGACATTCTACCCCACTGAGGTCCCTGTCCTCCCCAGGCTCCACCTGCAAATCTCCAGGAGTTTCCCAGCCTGGATCTGGCAACCTTATCCACAATACCCTGCCGGTGGCCGGGGGGGGGACCCGGTGACCCTAAACTGCTGCCAGGCCTAGGGTTACCAACCTCTAAGTTGGGCCTGGAGGACCCCCCCCCCCCCGAATTACAACTGAACTCAAGACAGCAGAGATATCCCTCCCTCCGAGGCCAAAAGAGGCCAGGAAAGGGCCCTTCCCCCCCCCCTTTTACTGACAGAGCCAGTTAGAAGCCTCCCTGAATGTTCTAATCTCTCTCCCACCATTGAAGCCTGGAGTTAGATCCCTGCAGAGGCCATTTCAAAAGGTATTGGGGGAAATTCAACCATCCCTGAAGGGATTTTTTTTTACTTCTTGGATTTTTCTGCAGACACAGGAAGTCTACTGACTATGTAGGAAGAGCTGCTGGGGGAGAGTGAGCCCTCTGTTGGAAGAAATAAGTATCCGCACAACCTGCCCCCTGTTGGAATTAGATATATAGATATATATGCATGCATTTAAATGCTGTTTTTCATATCTGAGATGTTTTCATGTTCACCTCATTGGGAACCCAAGGAGAGATGTTATGAATGAATGAATGAATGAATGAATGAATGAATGAATGAATGAATGAATGAAATTGTCATCAGAGGCACTGCTCACTGAGACAAGGCCTTTTTTGTGGAGGCCTCTCTGTCTTTGGAATGCTCTCCCAGGGGCCTACCCTGCTGACTTTTGGGTGTCAGGCAGGGTTTCTAGCTCTGGTTTGGGAAATATGCTTGGAGATTTGGGGGGTGGAGCATGAGGAGGGTGTGGTTTAGGGAGGGGAGGTTCTTCAGTGGGGTATAATGCCACAGAGTCCACCTTCCAAGGCAGCCATTTTCTCCAAGGGAACTGATCTCTGTCTGGAGATGACTTATAACCCCAGCTGATCTCCAGACACCACCTGCAGGCAACCCTACAGTGTGTGTTTGTGTGTTTAGCCTCTGGCTTCGATGTTCTTGCTGGGTTTTCCGCCCCCCCCCCTCAAAGTTTTAGTGCTAATATTGTGGGCCACGTCTTTGACCAGTGGTACCAAGCGGTTTTATCTGGTTGCATTTGGGTGCTTTTTTTAATTGGAAGCTGCCTTCAAAGAGGAGGAATAGAAATTTGACAGAAAAGGAAAAAAAGCAACAACTACAGAGCTGTTCCAGCTCAGGCACCAGCTGCCGCTGCTGCCGCTCCCTTGTCCGGCTCCTCCAAGGACAGACACCCCCTGCCACCCCCCCAGACCTTCACTTTGTCCCACGCATCTCCCAGACACAAGCTGTTCTTCCCCTTTGAAATGGAGAGCCGCTTCAATCCTTCAGAATACGTCTCTCTCCTTCACGCTTTCAAATCGAGGATATCAGGGGAGTAAGGCTTAAAGTGGAGCCAGAAAGAGGGCCGGGAGTGTTTTGAAGCTCTTTCAACAAACACAGTTTCTCTCCCTCGCTAAAGAAAGCTGATTAACAAACAATTCGTTCTTGCAGTATTTCCACTTATACTTGCAAGAGATGGGTCACTTATGTTAGTCTGTCTGTAGCAGCGGGAATGAGCAAGCGGCCAGTAGCCCCTTAAGGACTAACAAAATTTGTGGCAGGGTATGAACTTTTGTGAGTCCACATAGTATTCTTGTTGACAAGTTGGTAAAATGTGGTTTGGATCCTGTGACTGTTAGGTGGGTCTGTAACTGGTTGACAGATCGCACCCAAAGAGTGCTTGTGAATGGTCTCTCATTGGGGAGGGCGGGATACAAATATGAAAAATAAATAATTTAAAAAAATAAAATAAATCTTCTTGGAGAGGAGCGACAAGTGGAGTGCCTCAAGCATCTGTCTTGGGACCCGTTTTGTTCGACATCTTTATCAATGATTTGGATGAAGGGATAGAGGGAATGCTTATTAAATATGCAGGTAGTACTAAATTGGGAGGGGTAGCAAATATGGTAGAAGACAGAGTCAGGATACAGGATGATCCTGACAGGCTGGAAAACTGGGCTAAAACAAAAAAAAATGAATTTCAACAGAGATAAATGTACAGTTCTGAATTTAGGTAGGAAAAATCAAATGCATAATTATAGGATGGGGAAGACTTGTCTTGGCAGTAGTATGTGCAAAAAGGATCTAGGGGTCTTAATAGACCATACACTGAACATGAGTCAGCAGTGTGATGCAGTAGCTAAGAAGACAAATGCCATTTTGGGCTATATCAACAGAAGTATAGAGTCCAAATCATGAGTAGTGATAGTATCGCTTTACTTTGCTCTGGTTAGACCTCACCTAGAGTATGGTGTTCAGTTTTGGGTGCCACAGTTTAAGAAGGATATAGACAAGCTGGAATGTGTCCAGAGGAGGGCAATGAAGATGGTGAGG
>NW_015165288.1:177470-194402 GCF_001447785.1 Gekko japonicus
AGGTTTTCAAGCAGAGGCCAGATGGCCATCTGACAGCAATGCTGATTCTGTGAACTGAGGCAGATCATGAGAGGGAGGGCAGGAAGGGTTGCCTCGGTGCTTAGTTCTTGTGGCCCTTTCTTACACACCCAGGCTTTCCCCTCTGTTGTTTTCCGAAACCCACCTTGGAACAGAAATTCCCCTCTGCACTGCATGCTGCTTTCACTTTCTTCGATCATTGGATTTTATGGTACCCTCTACACTGCATGCCACTTTCGCTTTCTTTGATCATCAGATTTTATGGTTCCCTCCACACTGCATGCCACTTTCGCTTTCTTTGATCATTGGATTTTATGGTTCCCTCCACACTGCATGCCGTTTTCGCTTTCTTTGATCATTGGGTTTTATGGTACCCTCCACACTGCATGCCACTTTCGCTTTCTTTGATCTTCGGGTTTTATGGTTCCCTCCACACTGCATGCCACTTTCGCTTTCTTTGATCATCGGATTTTATGGTTCCCTCCACACCGCATGCCGCTTTCGCTTTCTTTGATCATCGGGCTTTAGGGTATCTTCTGCATAAATTTATGGCCCTTCAGGGGTGACTTCGCAGTCAGTATGGCATTGCCCCGAGGTATTTGAATGTGGTTTTGAGCTGCACTTTTCCCTCCCAGGTGAGAAAATGTGGAGCGAATGCTAGATGCAGAATCCCCCTATGTGTTCTATCGGGTCGCCAGCCTCCATGTGGGATCTGGGATTCCCTTGGAATTACACCTCGTCTCCAGACCAGAGAGCTCAGTTCCCCTGGAGAAAACAGATGCTTTGGAGGGTGGACTCTGTGGCATTGTACTAGGGTTGCCAGCTTCCAGGTGGTGGCTGGAGACCTCCCGCTAATACAACTAATCTCCAGATGACCAAGGTTAGTTCCCCTGGAGAAAATGGCCACTTTGGAAGGTGGGCTCTGTAGTATTATACCCCATTGAAGTTCTTCCCCTCCTCAAACTCTGCCCTCCTCAGGCTCCACCCCCATAATCTCCAGGTATTACCCAATCTGGACCTGTACCCCCACTGAGGTCCCTGTCCTCCCCAGGCTCCATATCCAAATCTCCAGGAGGTTCCCAACCTGGATCTGGCAACCCCACCCCCCCTCGACATCCCCTGCTGGAGGCCGAGGGGACCTGGCAACCATAGTGTTATACATTAAAGCAGGGGTGTCGAACTCATTTGTTATGAGGACCGGATCTGACATAAATGAGACCTTGTTGGGCCGGGCCATGTGTGTGTCATAAAATGTAATGCCAGGGAGCGGAGATATAAACTTTATAAAGGACACAAACACAAAGGGTTTTTTTTTTAACTTAAAATGAAAACATGCTTAAAACATGAGCACTCCTGCAATATTTTGTTTATTTAACAGTGTCTGATAACTGACACCTCTTGCTCTGAATTATTGCATCAAATTGTCTGTGCTGTTGCAAACTTGAGTATGCTGTTGAGGTTTGTATCTGTAAGCTGCAAAACTACAATGACGCAGCAGCAGCAGAACTGGAAGATGAAGCAGAAGACAGCCAGTTCCACTGCGGGCCTGAGAGAAGCCCTCCGGGGGCCTGATCCGGCCCCCGGGCCGCATGTTTGACACCCCTGTGTTAAAGTGTGTTGTTGTTGTTGTTTTAAAGGAAATAATAGCTATTATTATCGTATGGCATTGTGTGCCCGCCAAATCCTCCCACCGGAGTGACGAGGGGACCTAGCAACCCTACTTTATGATGATGCATGTGAAGATCATGTATACAGAGTCAGACCGCTGGTTGGTTGATATCTGTCACACTGGCTCTCCAGATCCTTAGGCACCCAATTTCCCCATGTCTCCCACCCCACCCCCAGTGACTGCCCCTCGTGCCTTATTGGGGGGGGACTTTAAACCCCCCAGTTTTGTTTTTGTTTTTTACATTCCAACCAGTCTGTGGTGTTTTGTTTTCAAATACACAGGGCCACAGGGACAAACGTATTACGAATTTTAAAATTAGTCAAGACAAAAAGGAATGCTTGCGGCTAATTCTCTCATCGCATTTCCATAAGTACCTGCATAGTTTCTTAATTTATTTTCCTCATATCTATACTGCCACGTATCCGTGTTGCAACGTAGCACAGTGCAAATACACAATCTAGTCTACTCTAGATATATAAAAGGCTAGCCGTGATCCCGACAACTCACCTTCTACCTCACTGGGCCAGGACATTTGCATATGTGGGCTGATTGGCCCTCACTCCATTCCACACGTCATCTTCTCCCCGCCACCCACAGCAAGTCGGAACACAGAGGTTGTTTGCATATGCGACCTGATTGGCCCTCGCCTCCAACATTCTAAAAAGGTTGCTATTGCTGTTGGGAGTCATTGAATGTGTCCTGAGGTAAAATACATGTCCCGATCATCTCCTAAACATTCACTGAGGTTGCCAATCTCCCTGTGGGGCCTGGAGATCTCCCGGAAATCACCGTGTTCCCCAGCTACAGCACAACATTTCCCCTACAGAAAACGGGCGCCTTGACACACATACTCCATGGTAGCCCATAACAAAAGCCTGCCACGCCAAAAAAGACAGAGCCCACCCCTCAAATCTACAGGTATCCCCCAACCCAGAGTTGGCAGCCCTGTAACTGGCTACAGAACCGCTTTCCAAACCCTTGCAACCCAGAAAACATGGCATAGGAGGACATGTTTTTCTACCTTAGCTGCCACGGCATAGCCCCAAATCAACATAAGCCAACCTCCAGGCGGCACCTGGAGATCTCCAGCTATTACAACTGATCTCCAGATGACCAAGATCAGTTCTCCTGGAGAAAATGACTGCTTTGGGCAGTGGACTCTATGGCATTATACCCTGCTGAGGTCCCTCCCCAGGCTCTAGCCCTCAAATGTACAGGTATTTCCCAACCCAGAGTTGGCAACCATCTAACTGGCTATGCACCTCCCTCTATTTTCCCCTTCCCTCTGCTGTGCCACCAGCCACAGCTGGGACACTCACCTGGAGCCTCTTTTTAGAGCTCATTGTATTCCTTCCCGCAACAGGCCATACTCCTAGTTTTATTATATTTACATATGGATTTGCATACACAGAAATTCGTGTACTCATAGTTTAATGATGGGGAACAAGTGTCAGCCTCTCCCAGGAAATCTCTATATTTCGGGTCGCCAGGCCTAGCCTAGCAACCAGAGGGAGCGGGGACATGGGGGGGGGGGCACTGTCAGCAAAAGCATGACGTCACTTCTGGGGAAAACCCTGGAAATGATGTCACATCTCTCGAGGAATCACAAAAAATTTTGTTGTTCAGTCGCACAGTCGAGTCCGACTCCTCACGACCCCATGGACCAGCTCCCGCCAGACCCTCCTGTCTTCCGCCGTCCTCTGAAGTTGGCTCAACTTTATGTTCGTTGCATCGATGACACTGTCTAACCATCTCATCCTTTGCCGTCCCCGTCTTCTTTGACCTTCAATCTTTCCCAGCATCAGGGTCTTCTCCAGTGAGTGCTCCCTTCTCATTGGGTGGCCAAAGTATTTGAGCTTCAGTTTCATTATCTGGCCTTCCAGGGAACAGTCAGGGTTGATTTCTTTTAGGATTGACTGATTTGTTCTTCTTGCAGTCCAAGGGACTCTCAAGAGTCTTCTCCAGCACCATAGTTCAACCACAGAGTTTCCACCAATTCCTAGAGAGGACTGCTGTCACTTCTGGTTTGTTCCCAGAAGTGATGTCATGCTGTTGCCCAACGATTATTTTTCTCCTGACAATCACAGTCACGGTGGTGGGAAACACGAGCTGGGATTGGTAGCCCTATAAGTATGGAAGCTATTTGAAAGTGTTCTTTCATGGAGGATCTAGCCCTTCTGCAACACATTTCTCTGTACACAAAAATACACTTGCGTGCAGCTTCCAATGCTGCCGGCGAATGTACTCAGTCAGCCACTCTGTAAGATTTCACATTCGATAGGGATTCTACCAAAAAGTTTCCAAGGCATAGGCGTAATCTTCGTGGGGGCGGCGGGGCTTCAGCCCCTGCCGAAATGTTCAGGAAGGTACTCAGCCTCCCCCGGGAGCCACCCTTGCTCCTAGCAAAGCAATGCCTCTGGCCCAGCCCCAGCCCTCCCCCCCGGGAAATTGGAAAGTCTACACCCTGAAGCCGCGACTTCCAGAGCAGGGTGCAGTAGATCAGCCCCACGATCATCACAGCGCTTTGAAACGGCTCGCCCGCGCCAGCTCTGCCTTTATAGAGCCCAACCTTTATAACCCCCAACCTCCTCCTCCTCCTCCTCCTCCTCGAAAAGTTCGAAACATCTTTTGTATTCCAAAAGGCCAAAGGGCCAAAGTTTGCCTTTTAATTAAAATGCATATTCCGTAATTAAAGGCCCCATAACACATGAAGGGCATTCATTGAAATACGATGGGTGACATAGTCATTACCCTGCTGTTAATTACTAATTAATGAAGCTATTTCAATTAATAGCTTCCCCACTGTCACTCTCACTTTGACAGGGGCTCCGTGCTGCGAAGCTGTGGCGGAATCACAGACAATCATAACTCCTGGAACATCACCAAAAGGCCTCTGTTGAATATTCATGTCGGAGGACTTTAACACTTTTCAATTAAACATAATAAAGTAAAATCTCCATCAAAAGTGTATATCAAACATGTGTCATCTTTTTGCTCTCTCCTTCTCCTCCCGCCCACCTTCCCTTCCTCTGGCTTTCCCCTGGCTTCTCAAAAATAAGTCGAATGAAAAAAGGCAGAGGGGGTGTACTTTCTTCACCCCCGTCGGCACCTCGGGCGGGAGTGTGATTTATCAGCAGTGCTCCAAACATGTCGCGCGCTGCCACGCAGGGACGCAGTAGGGCGCGGACAGTGATGGGTTTCAAGCACGCCCCACATGGTCCTGTCTCTTTTTCTTTCCATTTACGCCCTCAGCCTCTTATGGCCGACTTCAGAACGGCTTAAGATTAATTTGTTTGGTTGTTTACCCATCTAAACTGCTATTATTCACATCTGTACTTCATTCCCACCCCACCTTTTTCCCAAACGGAGAGCCAAAGAAGGTTCCATTATGTGGCAGAACAGGCCCTACGACCAGTGTTCCCTCTAAGCTGAGTTAGTGTGAGCTAGCTCACAGTCCTTTAGCCTCCGGCTCACATATTTTTGTATTAGCTCAGGAGAAGTGGCTCCAGAGCAGTGTTCCCTCTAAGCTGAGCTAGTGTGAGCTAGCTCACAGTTTTTTAGCCTCTGGCTCACTCATTTTTGTCTTAGCTCAGGAAGGAGGGCTCCAGAGCAAACTAATTTATGCAGCAGCCAAATTACCTGCTCACAACTTTAATGCCAGTAGCTCACAAGGTAGAATTTTTGCTCACAAGACTCCACAGCTTAGTCCAGAGCAAACTGGTTTATGCAGGAGCCAAATCCCTCGCTCACAACTTTAATGCCATTAGCGCACAAAGTAGGATTTTTGCTCACAAGACTCCACAGCTTAGAAGGAACATTGCCTACGACCTCCAGGGCCTGTTCCGTCTCACCCTCTGAGGTATGTAGGCATCGATGGCCATCCAAGGTAGATGACCAAGTTCAGTTTCCCTGGAGAAAATGGCTGCTTTGGAGGGTGGACTTCCTGGTGGTATACTCTGCTGAGTTACCTCCCCTCCCCCAAACCTCGCCCTCCTCAGGCTCCATCCCCAAAATCTCCAGGTATTTCCCAACCCAGAGCTGACAACTCTAAGGTCTCCATCTGACATGTGCCACTCACCCGGCTTTCCCAACCCTCTCATGGGCTTTTTCTCTCTGGGCGATTTCGCACTAGAGCTGCCTCGCGGCGCAGCCACTGTTTGCCCCGACACTATTTGTCAATTTCACACCCGAGGCTGCGGGGCTGCATTTGACCAAAACCAGGATCATGAAACTGCGGAGGCAATCGGGCGAAGCCGGAAGTCAAAATGCAGCCCCGCAGCTTCAGGTGTGGACTTGACATGTTTGTGTCGGGGCAAACGGTGGCTGCACTGCAAGGCAGCTCTAGTGAGAAATCGCCCTCCCTCTTTCACTTCAAGTACTGCCACCACCTGGCCTTTCTAGGAACTGTCCTCTGAGAACACCTGGGCTCCCAGCTTCCCTTCCCTATATTGCCTTGCGAAGGCCTCGACTTGTGCCTGTGTCTCCTCCTACCCAGCATCTGGTTGCCACGGGGACAACTTACTGAACTTTTGCACCACTGGGGGAGTAGAAATTTGCCAGCTTGAGTGCCCGTCTCCTTGGGCTCCTTTTAAAAACAGTGCATCTGAACCAGTGAAGGTCTACGTGGTACCAAGAACAGCGACCAGCCTTAAAAGTTATAAAGCATTTATTAAAAGGTGCAGCGCTCCTCCTGCCCAGCCTCTCTGCCATCTTGCCGTGAGTCCTGTGGCCTCCCTCAGCCTCAGAATCGGAAGTTGAGGGAATTGGTTTACCTTGTTCCGTTTGGTGTCGTGGTTAGGAGCGCGGACTCTAATCTGGGAGAACCGGGTTTAGTTCCCCACTCCTCCACATGCAGCTGCTGGTGTGACCTTGGGTCAGTCACAAGTTCTCTCGGAGCTGTTCTCTCAAGAGCAGTCCTCAAGAGAGCTCTCTCAGCCCCACCCGCCTCAGAGGGTGTCTGTTGTGGCAAGGGGAAAGGAAAGGACATTGTAAGCTGCTCTGAGACTCCTTCGGGTAGTGAAGGGCGGGGCATAAATCCAATCTCCTCCCCCTCCTTGAATTTATTACCCATCAGTTTCATTGGATGCCTCTTCTTCTTCTCCTTCCTCCTCCTCCACAGGCACCATCTCTTAAGCTGAGCCTGTATCTCCTTCCCTGGTCATCATCGGGAGTCTCCCTTTTGATCTCTGTTGGCTCCACCCCTTCCCTACTAGCACCAAATCCCAGGCCAGGTTCCACCCCAACCGGCATCTTGGCCAATCCCTGGCCGAAGAGGCCAGGGCCCTACATCCCCTGTTGCCCTTGCCTACCCCTGTCCCTGGCTCTCCCCTTCCCTGCATTTTCCTGGCAACCAGGCCGGCTAGCCAGAGGGCTACCGGGTCTCTGGGCTCTTCCTACCTTGCAGCGAATCGGCTCTCCCGTTGCCTCCAGCAAGCTCAGCTTTCTGGCTGGACTGACCCCCTGCTGGAGCCTGCCTCGGCGGCGTCCGGGCCTTGCTGCTGGCCCTGTGAGGTGGGGCTGCTCTCAGCTGCGTTGGTCTCTGCCCCACGGGAGCCACCAGCAAGGACACACCTCGGGAAGGCATCAGCAGCCCATGGGGGGGAGGCAGCCCCCAGATTGGAGCTATCTCCAGACAAAAAGAAAATGCTCACGTGCACACTCGCAGCACAGCCACGGTCAGAGCAAGGGAACCCGAAGAAAAGTGTTAACATGCAGTTCCCCTGTAAAAGACCTGGTGAATTTTAATCTAAGACGGGCTCCTCGACTTAAAGGTTACACTGGTTGTAAGAGTTTCCCACCACCTTCGAGCCTCCACTCAAGTTTGCAGTCCTCCGTGTGGCAAAGGCCACATATTTAGCAGGCACCCAAGTGTAGGAGCCCTCTCTGCCAGAATGAAATCAGCATCAGAAAGGTCCTCTTCCTCATGCCAAGGAAGAAGAAGACATTGGGTTTATATCCCGCCCTTCGCTACCCAAAGGAGTCTCAGAGCAGTTTACAATCTCCCTTCCCCTCTCCACAACAGACACCCTGGGAGGTACGTGGGGCTGAGAGAGCTCTCTCAAGAACTGCTCATGAGAGAACAGCTCTGAGAGAGCTTGTAGCTGACCCAAGGTCACACCAGCAGGTGCATGTGGAGGAATGGGGAATCAAACCTGGTTCTCCCAGATTAGACGCCGTGCTCTTGACCACTGCACTAAATTATCATCTCCATTTGCCCACCTCCCAGGTACGGCAGAGCAGGTCAAAGAAGCTTTTCTTGAAGTCCCCAGGAAAAAGACTTCTCTACGGTTTTCAGGTGTTATGTATTGGGCTGGAATCTCCCCGGTCTGTCCATAAGAGACGGGCTGAACTTGGAGCTCTGGAACAAGAGACCACCAGGATTCTAGAGGGAACCAATGAGAAGGCAATGTTATGCAAAGAGAGGTCACCAATAAGGAGACAATGGCCCCGTTCACACGGAGGATTTGCCGCGGGAGAGCGACGAGTGCATGGCAGATTATCTGGGCACGATCACACTGCAACATCTGGGAAGTGAAGCGCACCCGTGGGAAACCCATGGCATACTGCCGAAAATGCGGGGTTAAAAACTACCTGCTTGGAGGTACTAGCAACCGGTTTGTCACGGGCTGCCTCCGGAGTCCCTCGGTGTGATCGCGCCGGCCGCGGCTTCTCCCTCCGGCCCCTCGTTGATGTGCAGGTGCGGAGGGAAGGACTGTAGTGTGCCGCCGACGCATGGGATCACGTTATGGTGGCTCTAATTGCGACGGTGAAAAAAGCCCCACCTCCCCCCCCCCGCGTTATCCGGCCCGTGTGACTGGGGCCAATGTGATGTAAATAGCCTATCTTTGGGGGTGGGGTGTGTCTGGGGGTGGTTTTTGCATGCTACTTAAACGGGGCAGTTGCCCTGCAGTCTTCAGTCTTGTTCCTGAAATCACTAAATAAAGTAGAGCTGTTCACTGCAATGCGTCTTGAGCCCACTATTAAACACCAGTCTCCAAATCTGTGTCCCTGCTAGACGTCACCTTTCTAGCTGAGGTGGGGAAGAGGAGCTTTACTGTCCCATTGCCTATCTTTGGGGGTGTGTGGGGTGTGGGGTACTGTAGGAATATAAGCGGGGTTTGGACCTCGCTAGTTTGTCTTTCGTTTTGCTTGCTTAACAAAACATGAGCTGATCACTACTCAACGCCTCCGAACTCAGTACTTTACAACCTCGTTCTGAGAGCGGCTTACAATCTCCTTCCCTTCCTCTCCCCACAACAGACACCCTGTGAGGTAGGTGGGGCCGGGAGAGCTCTTTCGAGGACTGCTCACGAGAGAACAGCTCTGAGAGAACTATGACTGTGGCGGAGTGGGGAATCAAACCCGGTTCTCCAGATTAGAGTCCGCTCCTCTTAACCACTACACCGAACAGATGCCTGCAAATTGCATGAAATGCATTGTACGAACCCTTAAACAGAATCTATCATAAGAACATAAGAGATGCCAATGTTGGATCAGGCCAAAGGCCCATCCAGTCCAACACTCTGTATCACACAGTGGCCAGAAATACCAGTGCCATCAGGAGGTCCAGCAGTGGGGCCAGGACATTAGAAGCCCTCCCACTGTTGACCCCCCCCCAAGCACCAAGAAGACAGAGCATCACTTGCCCCAGAGCCCCTATCTATACCTTGTGGCTAATAGCCACTGATGGACCTCTGCTCCAGATGCTTATCTAATTCCCTTTTGAAGCCGTCCATGCTTGTAGCCGCCACCACTTCCTGTGGCAGTGAATTCCAAGTGTTAATCACTCTTTGGGTGAAGAAGTACTTCCTCTTATCCGTTCTAACCTGACCGCTCAGCAATTTCAATATCGAACTCCTTTCCCTTCCTTGCCCATTCCGCTAACTGCAAGCCAAACATCTGTTCTTTGCATTTCAAAACCTTTCTTTTCCAGAGTACACACTGTGCTCAGAGTAGAAAGTAACCAAAAAACAAAACCCCTCATTCTCTTGAGCCTTGTGCCTTATGGCTGGAAACTTAAGGTTAAAACTGATGTGACATGGTTGTCAGTGTGCCCCATGTGACTTGTCACATGCAAATGCTCTTACCATATGCATGGACCCACTGATGTCTAACATTATCACACACACACACACACACACACACACACAAGCATTTTGGTCCTCTGACTCACACGATGGCCTTGCATACTTTTGTACATTCTCAATTTCCCTCCATTTAGTCTTGGAAGATCCAGAGAAGGCCTTCTCTAATGGGTCCAACCAAAATACACTAAATCCCTTCCTCCCACCCACCCCGGGGGGAGGTGAATTATCTGGTCTCCAAGGTCTTAATTAGGACTCAGCCCTGGCTTGACTCGAGCTCTCCTGGGATGTACCGTGCCTGTTCTGGTCAATTATAGCCGCCGATTTTATCATGCAGAAAACAAAACCCAGGGGAAACCGCTTTAGTTGCACTCATCCGTTAACCTCAGATGTGTTTCCCAGAGCCATGGATGGCTCCGATAATTTCCCACACTGATCTGGTGAGCTAACGAGGCCTTGATCTGGCCAGATTGGACAGGAAGCAGCTAACCAGGCTAATTAACTTGCCAGGTCCTCATTTGTATATGAAGCCGATCCCCCTGCCCGCATCCCACAGCGATTATCCGAACCTTGGAATCGGGTTTCCCCCTCATTGCCGGGAAGCTGCCAATAGGCCCTTTCAGTGTGCCCCTTGTGGCCGAATGTGGCAGGTGGGTGCTGTCACAGAGAGGGATGGGGTTGGGAAATGCCTGGAGATTAGGGAGTGGGGCCCAGGGAGCATGGGGGATGTAGCAAGCCAGTCACTGATGTGGTGGGATAAAGTGAGGGGTGAGATGTGTCAGAAATGGAAGCGATGGGTGATGCTTTAGGTGTTGGAGTGAGTGACTCAACATGGACACTGGGGAGGTGTTACATCATTCTAAGAACATAAGAACATAAGAGACGCCAATGTTGGATCAGGCCAAAGGCCCATCCAGTCCAATACTGGTGCGTTCAGATGGGGGATTTACAACGGTATAGGTGCCGGTTCCAACCGGTGTACTTACTGGCGTTCAGACGGCGAACATCTGGCTCCCGTCCTTAACCGTTGTAAATCCCTTTAAACCATTGCACTCTGCCACTAGGTCCCCAAGTGGTGGTATACTGAGTGCAACGGTTGCTTTCGATGTACCCCTCCGTCTGATTGCTCTCCACCGGTGTCTAGCCATTTCCATCGGAAGCCTGAGGCTTCCGTTTTCCCCCCGCCATTTTTTAAAAAACCGAGCAATATGTGCTTGGGCGAAACTTTGCCCTGAGCGTTTGTCTGGGACTTCAGGGAGGCCAGTTTGGTCTTTAAACTTTAAAGGTAAGTCCTTTAAAGTTTAAATATAATGTGGGGTGTTTTGAGCATGCGCAAAGATCGCCATTCTGTGAATGGCTGCCTATGCGCATGCTCAAACTGTGTTTTTTTAAAAAAAGCCGACGCCCACAGCGTGTGAGCGGGCATACACCGATGAGAGCCGCAAAATGGAGGTAAGTGTGATCGGGTTTCGGCGGGCATAAACTGCACCGGTTCCAACCGGTACAGTTTATGCCGGCTGAAACGCCGCGTCTGAACGCACCTGATGGCACCTGATATTTTTGGCCACTGTGTGACAGAGTGTTGGACTAGATGGGCCATTAGCCTGATCCAACATTGGCTTCTCTTATATTCTTATGTTCTTATGTTAAGAAGAAGGGGAGGAGATTGGATTTATACCCTGCCCTTCACTTGGAGTCTCAGAGTGGCTTGCATTATCCTTCCTTTTCCCCTCCCCACAACAAACACCCTGTTAGGGAGGTGGGGCTGAGAGAGCTTTTTCGAGGACTGCTCTTAAGAGAACAGCTCAGAAAGAACTTGTGACTGACCGAAGGTCACCCAGCAGCTGCTTCTGGAGGAGTGGGGAATCAAACCAGATTAGAGTCCACGCTCCTAACCACTACACCAAACTGGCTCTGAGGAACTGCTCTGTCAGGAAGTTCTCCTTTCCAGTCCATGAGGACGGAGAGAGAATACAGAGTCAGAGAGAAGCTCCAGTTAGACAAACAGAGGCATCTGTGTCATTCAGAAGGCAACACACATGGACATCTAGAGCCATGTAGCACCTCCCAATGACCAGGCATACTGAGTCTCCTTACTCCAACAGGGCCAGCCATGCCAGGGGTCATTTCATAGAAAAAGAGGTGCAGGATCTCATTAGCATAACTCATTTGCATATGCCACACCCCCTGACATTGCCGGAAGTGTGTCAGAAGGCAACACCCACCGCTCAGGCTCCACTGGACTGTTTTGGATTGCTAGCTATCGGGGGGGGGGAGTGCAGATCTGCCCTCACAGAGGAGGGAGAGCTTGTACCTGAATAAAACTTGGTCTTAAAGGTGCCACTGGACTGTTTTGGATTGCTAGCTATGGGAGGGGGGATGCGCAGATCTGTCCTCACAGAGGAGGGAGAGCTTGTACCTGGAGGCAGGCCGGGGGGGGGGCTCTGCAACTTACCTGGCTGCTTCTTGCTCCTTGTGGCCCGACTGAGGGATGCTGGGAGCAGGGGGCTGGGCATGTTGCATGTGCCCGCCCCCTGGGCTCCTTACTGCCGGAGGTCCACTCTTGTGCGCTCCTGCAGGAAATGACCCCTGGCTATGACTAACAAAAGCTCATATAGAAACAAATGTGGTTAGTCTTTAAGATGCCACTGGACTTTTACTTTGCTGCGGAAGAGTGCATGCTGGAAATGTGCCTTGTTTTAAACTGCAGCATAATAATTTGAGGGGCAGAGTGTTGTTCCAAAGAGGAAATTAACACTCTGAGACTATTGTTTTCTTGCTTTTTGAGGTCACCAAGTTTGATCGTTGTGGCGCGCCACTGCAGAGCCATTGAGCATGGCATGTGTGACTGGCGTTCGTTCATGGTAAATGACTCCAGCCCCTGCTTATGCGGACTGGAAAGAAAGCTCCAGGCACGCACAGGGCAATTGTGTGAATCAGTTTTCAGCACAGGTTGGGGGGAAGAATAAAACAAAAAGCAACAGAATGAGTCGTGGATTTCTTTGCACTCGATACTTGCTGGAAGAGGAGTTTCATTTGAACATTTCATTAAGAGAGGGGGGGAAATCTACTGCCGCTTATCCTTTTAAACACCAACATTGCACATTAATCAATTTTCATATCGAGCAGGGAAAGTAATCAGACCGGTTGGCTGTCAGTATCCGATGTCTGCCTCGCTTTCCCCCACCCTCCTCTTCATCCTTTCTGATCCTTGAATGCATTCTTGCTTTCAGTTCTCGGCATTATTAGTTTTTTGCACTCGGTAAATCTGGTATTAAAGGTAGCTCCCTCAATTGGAGAATGCAGATTTCACTGTTATTAAATGTGCTATGAGAAGCAATCCTACGATACAAAATGGCTTCCCCTTAATCTAATAAGTCTGACTTTCTAAGATTTAAAAACATAACAGAAACCTTAATCTTATGCACAGAAACAATCTAATTCCGGGGGGGGGGGGATCCCTAGTTTAGAATAAAATCCCCGTAAAGGTTGCAGTGATCACACTTCTTTTCTGAACAAGGTATTGTGCTTACCGGGGGCAAACCCGATATTCTGCAGTATTCTCAAGTTGTCACACATTGCAATCAGAAAGAGGGTGACATTTGGGCAGGAAGGAAGTGGTGAGTAACCATTCCCTCCTTCCACTTTTCCCTGGCAATTCCCTCCCCTTTGTTGCTTTTCTCCACAGCTTCTCAAAACCATGTCCAGAATCCCAGTGGGGAAAATAGTAGGTGGGTAGAGTGAGGAGTCATGTGCCAACCTCCAGGTGGGGCCTGGGGATCCCCTTGAATTACAACTTACCTCCAGGCTACAGAGATCAGGTTCCCCAGGAGGAGGAGGAAGAGGAGGAGATTGGCTACAGTGTCAGAATTCCAAATGGCCACACAGTGTCAACATTCCAAAGGTGCCCGCAGGCTCTGTTTGGTGTTGTAGTTAAGTGCGCGGACTCTAATCTGGGAGAACCGGGTTTGATTCCCCACTCCTCCACTTGCAGCTGCTGGATGACCTTGGACAAGCCATAGTTCATAGAAAGAGATCTCTCAGCCCCACCTACCTCAGAGGGTGTCTGTTGTGGGGAGGGGAAGGGAAAGGAGTCGCAAGCCGCTCTGAGACTCCAAGTGAAGGGCGGGGTATAAACATAATCTCCCTCTGGTGTTGTAGTTAAGTGCGCGGACTCTAATCTGGGAGAACCGGGTTTGATTCCCCACTCCTCCACTTGCAGCTGCTGGATGACCTTGGACAAGCCATAGTTCATAGAAAGAGATCTCTCAGCCCCACCTACCTCAGAGGGTGTCTGTTGTGGGGAGGGGAAGGGAAAGGAGTCGCAAGCCGCTCTGAGACTCCAAGTGAAGGGCGGGGTATAAACCTAATCTCCCTCCTGTGATAGATTTTTCCCATATCCCCTTCCCCTAGCAGCACCCTTTGAGCACCAAAAAAGAAGAAGAAGAGATTGGATTTATATCCCGCCTTTCACTACCCAAAGGAGTCTCAGAGCAGCCTACAATCCGTTCCCCTCCCCCTCCCCACAGCAGACACCCTGTGAGGTAGGTGGGGCTGAGGGAGCTCTTTCGAGGACTGCTCTTGAGAGAAAAGCTCTGAGAGAACTGTGTCTGTGCCAAGGTCACACCAGCAGCTGCATGTGGAGAAGTGGGGAATCAAACCCGGCTCTCCCAAATTAGAGTCCGTGCTCCCGACCACTACACCAAACTGGCTCTCAATGAAAATGGATGCATTGGAGAATGCACTCTAGTATTGTACCCCAATGAGGTCCCTATCCTCCCTAGACTCCACCCCCAAATCTCCAGGACCTTCCCAACCTGGAACTGACAACCCTCTTCCCCTGCCCCCCCCCGCTGGTGGCCGGGGGGGGGGACCTGCCAACCGCAGCGGGCTAGACTGGATGCACACTACTTTTCTCAAAAGCTTAATCCTGTCCTTTGGAACTAGTTGGACCTCTCCAGGGTCTCAGGCAACGTAGGGTCCCGGATCCTGCTACTTAAAATCTTTCCACTAGGCTCACCAGGGACTGAACCCCCAAGCGAAGCACATGGTCTTCCATAGAGCCACAGACGCCAGGGGTCTTCCGTTCATAAGAACATAAGAGACGCCAATGTTGGATCAGGCCAAAGGCCCATCCCGTCCAACACTCTGTGTCACACAGTGGCCAGAAATACCAGTGCCATCAGGAGGTCCACCAGTGGGGCCGTTCTTGTATTGTGAGAAAGGGAGAAAAGTACCTCTTTCTTTACCTGCTCTTTCCCATGCATAATCTTATAAACCTCGATCATGTCACCCCTCAGTCGTCTTTTCTCCAAGCTAAAGAGCCCTAAGCGCTTTAACCTTTCCTCATAGGGAAAGTGTTCCAACCCTTTTATCATTCTAGTTGCCCTTTTCTGCACTTTTTCCAAAGCTATAATATCCTTTTTAAGGTGTGGTGACCAGAACTGCACACAGTATTCCAAATGAGGTTGCACCATTGATTTATATAGGGGCATTATGATATTGGCTGATCTGTTCGGATCCTGACCAGCTCCAGCAACATCCCAGTGAACCGCTGTAGCTCTTCATGGCACCAGATCGGTTTCCCTGAACGCAACTGCTGCAAAGTGTAGACGCCATTAGTTTTCCAGGAAAGAGTGTGACTTGTAACTGCTGGTGAGCTTTGTTTGTTTGGAAGAGTTCCCGAGAGGGGCCACACTCCGAATTTTGGAAAAGCTCACCGCTCGCAGCTCTTTGCAGTGACAGGGCTTCTTCCTCACCAGACACCGGAGGGATGATAAATTAATGTTTTTTATAAGAGACTTGATGGGGAGGAGGGAAGCAAGATGAAAGGGGGTTAACAGCTGCAACGGGCCTAAACAGCCAACCATCGAACGTCCCCTGCCAATAGCTGCCTGTTTGCTATTAATGAGGATTCAAGACCGGTTCCGGTCGCTTTGTAATTTTTTATGTGGAAAGTCATAACACACATAATTGCTACACATGTACCTTCGCACCATCTCCCATGATTATAATTCCCCCCCCCCTCTTCTCTTCTTGGAATTAAAAGCCGTGCGTTAAAAGAGATGTTAAAGCATTACTATGCGCCTCAAGATCTTGCGCTGATGACACGAGGCCAAGTAAATCTGCATTATTATCGTAGTCAATAATTTCTGTAGGACTTAAGAGAGTGCAGAAGCACTTTGGCCCCATTGTTCATGGAGGAAGAACCGTAAATTATCCAGGCAAGGGTTGTAAGCGTGTTCGGAGTGGGATCCGGGAGCAGAACTGCTCTGCAACTTATATGTCATCCCGTGATATAATGCAGCTGCAGATACGAGATAAAAGGAGAGACCTGCACATGTAGAAGGGATTTTTATAACCCCCCCCCAAGTAATTCTCCCCCCCCAATTTGCTTCTACCTAGAAATGTGAAGTCCCTGAAAAAGTCTGGGAAATTTTGGAGAACACAGAAAGAGAGAGAGAGAAAATAATGCTTAGGAAATATTTTCTCTTTGATGTAGGAAAGCAGTGCAGAATAAATCACTATTCTCCTGGCTGGAGGTTGGGAGCTGAAATACTTATACGTCATGAGAGGCCGAGATGGAATCTGTTTACTGCTCACTACGCAGTTAGTAACCTTGAGAAAGGCAGATAACAGACAGCTGCGTGGAAACACACACACACACATTCCAAAAGGATGCTCTAATGCTTGTAACTCCCTTATGGAGGGAGAGGGGGGGAGAAGGGGGAAGAAAGGTGTATAAATAAACCTGCTGCGTGAGAGGAGGGGGTTCCTTCCTTCCTTCCTTCATTCAGACAGTTCCTGCAAGCTTGTCTCCTGTCGTCTTTGAATTGCCTGCACCCCTGCACCCCACACCCTAACGAGCAGCACCGCAAGTGGCGCCCTAACGAGGGGCTTATCTACGGATCAATCTCATCAACGCCTGGAAAAAAGGCCCCAAGAAGTACTTCCTCGTCGTGATTCAGCGACCCCTCATTGGTGAGATGGGTGCTAAACTAGAATTACCCATGCAGGAACATTTAAAGGAACTTCAGATTATTACCCAGAAAGCTGGCAGGCCAGTTTCTTCTGAGACCCTCACTCAAATGCTTTTTGAGATTCAAAGCCAATGTTCTTGGTTTCCAGAGAATGGATCTTTGGCATTAAAAGATTGGGATA